>NW_027280957.1:0-80000 GCF_046629955.1 Centroberyx affinis
CCTACACACATATACAACACACATATGTATGTATGAATACACATTTGGGGTAGATATTTTGGGTCGATATTGGCCTTTTATTAAATTTAGAATATCATCCAGTCAGTGTCGTCCTCTCCGACTACAGCTACATAAGGGGAAAACCTGCAGTGACATTTTATTTTCTTTGCATATTTAATCATTTAGACATTGAATTACGGTAAATTAATTTCAGAGTTTCAGGTTGACCCCGAGGGGTCAACCTGAAACTCTGAAACTCTCCTCTGTCCTTGTGGAGAGTTTTAGTGTCCCATGATGGTCTAAATGTTATTTTACAGGCTTTTCCACCCTGCCAAGAATACAATTCTTGGGGAAACACTGACTACTTGTTTTGGCATGAAAAAGGTCAGATTTAAAGATATTGATCATCGGCACAAATTATTAGCATTGGTCCCGAACTTCAAAAACCCATATCGGTCGAATCCGATAATACACCCATCACCTATCATGTATCATACCCGTCTTTTAGGCCTTTGGGATCCACAGGAAGCTGCTGGAGTGAAGACTGGTGCGGACTGTACTTGCCCAAGTCTTTAGGAGGGACATATGTTGGCTTGCTTTGTCCCATGTGGCTGCAATGAAGAGGCTGCTTCAGTCGCATGTAACACCGCCATGTTCAAGTTTGTAATACAATCACAAGGTATCGGGATGAAGAAGTACAATTTATGTCATAGAGGAAAATGCCAAGTCACACAAGACAGGCTGCACAGAAACACAGGCCTTCGACTTACCTGCTGACTGCAATCCGAGGGGCTTCAGGACCCAGAGACTCTGTGATCTGGTTGAGAATGGACGGCAGAGGGTGCAGCTTGTCCACTGTGTCCTGAGGAAGAGACAAGATGCATGTTAGAGCAGGTAGTTTACCAACCTCTTCACTCTCATTTGGAGTTAAAGCAATATTCCACTTAGTTTTAACATGGAGGTTAGTCGGCACTTGATGAAAACCATAATATAAACTAATCACCTAGATCGGATGCCAGTGGTGGAAGAAGTACTCAGATCTTTTACTTAAGTAAAAGTAGAAGTACCACAGTATAAAAATACTCTGTTACAAGTAAAAGTCCTGCATTCAAAATGTTACTTAAGTAAAAGTACAAAGGTATTAGCATCAAAATGTACTTAAAGCAACAAAAGTAAAAGTACTCATTATGCAGAATGGCCCATTTCAGAATAATACAGTATATATTATATTATTGAATTGAATTATAATTATTGATGCATTAATGTGTAAGCATCACTTTAATGTTGCAGCTGGAAAAGGTGGGGCTGATTTCCACTACTTTATATATTGCTGGGTAGCTTACAGTAATCTATAATAATACATCACAATTTATTAGTTGATTATATTTTGTATTAATAATCTGAATCTGCAAAGTAACTAGTAACTTAAGTTATCAAATCAAGGTAGTGGAGTAAAAAGTACAATATTTCCCTCTGAAATGTAGTGGAGTAGAAGTATAAAGTAGCATAAAATGGTAATACTCAAGTAAAGTACAAGTACCTCAAAATTGTACTGTATTCGAGTAATTGTACTTAGTTACTTTCCACCTCTGTCGGATGCAGCTGGACGAGTTTGTAGCGTTCAGATTTTTACTTCCAATTCATTTGATTGAGGCCACGAAAATAGCCTTAAAACTTACATTTAACACGTTCGTGAACAGATTCCACAACAGATCCCACTACTGTGATTTTCAACTGACTGTGGGTCCAGCGTTTTAGAACATAATTTTGCCAAATAGCATTTTTATTGATAGAGGAGAACATAGTGGAGATCTAGACTTTTTTTTTCAAATTCTAATTTTAGTGTAAACCAAGAATAGAAATGCAAAATGACAACGGACCCAGCTGCATCCGATTTTGGTGAGTAGTTTATATGCTGGTTTTCATGGCGGTCAAGTGCCAAATAGTCCCCATGTAAGTAAGCGAGTAAACTTTATATATATAGCACCTTTCAAAACCAATGTTACAAGGTGCTGTTCAGGTCAAAATCAAAAAATGTAAAAGAGAAAGAGATAAAAATGATAAAATGCAGGAAAAAACCCCACAAAGACACAAATAGAACATTACAAAATAAAGTGCCTATGATAGAGATGGGTTTTTAAAAGCTTCTTAAAACCTGTAACTGTTTCTGTAGTTTTAATATTTAGGGCGAGGCAGTTCCAGAGAGTGAAAAGGCACAATCTCCCTTTGATTTCAACCTGGACTTGGAAGCCACTGAAAGACACTGATCAGAGGACCCCGCTGTGATGTAACTCTGAGATATACAGTAAGTTAACTGCCAACCAAACTGGGCATATCATTGTTTTTTGCTCCCACCTGTTCCTTCCGGCAAATGATGTCGACCAGCAGGCCGTGCAGCACAGCCAGGCGCAGAGGCAGGTCTACGTAGCCGTCAAAGGAAGTCATTGGGAACTCGGTGTCTGGATTGGACACAGCTTGTAGAAAACCCCTCATTCCTTCCCAGTGCTGCTGCAAGAAGTCGTTCATAAAGAGCATGTACTCCTCCTTATCTCCAAACCTGAAGCAGGGGGAAAAGATTTCATTTATTAAAGTGATGTTGAACTTTGGTAGTACCTTGGGTTGTGTAGCTTCCTGGACATGATATAACCCCAAAATCGGCGATTCTCTGTTATCTTTTGCTCTGGTAGAGACGATTGGAGAATTGCGTTTTTTTCCTCCCTCCATTCACTGCCATTGTATGGTGAAACAGGTCTGAAAATCACACTTCTAGCACATAAATAAACGTGAACAAAGCAGATTCAGCCAACATATATATAAAAATCTGCTGAAATGTTTTTAAGTGAATCGCTTTCTTTCAGTTTGAACAAGTCTAACACTGAAATCTGGTCGGAAGAATTTCGGTGTTGAACTACCAAAGTTCAACATCACTTTAAAGCAACTTCAGGAAATCTGAGCAAATTTTGTTTCCCTAACTCCTGGAATGCATTTTTTTTTCTCCAGTCATGCAAATGTTTCTCCCATCACAGCACAGATGTTTTGCTCATGTACAAGATCACACATTCAAGTATGTCTAGCACGTTTACTTTGCTGCACAGATACATAAAAAAAAGCCACTCACTGGGTGAAGTTGGCCAGGTTCTGGATGACTTTGGCAGTCAGGGTGAGGGTGCGCAGGGTGGTTGGCTCTGGGTACGGCTGTGTCAGACCAAACAGAGACGGGCTGAGGATAGCAGGACATAAGAAGCGAAGGAAGAGGGAAGCAGAGATGAGACGCTGGCCAATCTCCAGCCGGCCCTGGTCTTCACACAGCTCCACCCAGCTGGAGAAGATCCTGTTCAGCTCTTCGGGGAAGGATCTGGAGGCAAGAAAGATTTCAAGCATCAGCTCAATGAATTTCCATTTTCACCAGCCTATCTAATCTTTATATCATTTCATGTCTTCTATATGGTGAGCTCTCTTATCTCACCCATGCATCTCAGTGATCTTCTGCACCGCTTCCTCGCAGCTCTCCCTCAAGTGCTTCTGGTTGTTTGCCAGCTCGGAGGCGGCGCATTTACGAGGGTCAACTTCACAGCTCTCCACTGAGGCGTACAGACGGGTGATGAAGTCTCCTGCAGTGAGCCAGAAAACACAGTATTTTATGAAAACACAAAGCACCAGCTGATATCAAAGAAAAACTGACAAACTGGAGTCATTGCAGTAACTATAGCTTAAAGGTGCATAAGCTGCAAAGACAAGAAAAGGTGTTCCTAAAACAACATCAGAGAAGCACCACTGCCATTGAGTTTCCCTACCAAGTGTGTCAATGAGGTACTTCTGGCCAACCAGCTTCATATATTCATCGATGGCTTTGGTGGCCAGTGTGTTCTCTCTGAAGATCAGCGCCTCCTTCTCTCCAAGACGCTCCACCTCTGCACCACCCAAAGCAATGAGGAACTCCTGAAGCATAAACACGCATTAAGAAAATACCTAATTCTTCCTTTTTTTGTTGTCAGCATTGTTATATCACAGTTTGTTTGAGTGATACTTTACCACTGTGGGATCAATGACGTAATACTAATCATGATATATGTGTGAAAGGTTCTTCATGATTGATCATCAAGTAACTATGACCGTAATATGAAGGTAAACCATAATTATGATGAAATTATTTGGTTACATGAGACTCATTATTCACCTTAGCTTTGCCAATACTCTGCAGCACATGGACCAGCGCTCCTGCCAGCTCTTCCTTTTCCTTCACATTCAGAAGTGGCTCCAGGTTCCTGCACATTTCCACATAATCCTGCGTCACAAACTCTGCAAACTCTTTGTATTTCTCCATAGGCAGCACCTGCAGATTCTGGAAGCGGGCCTTGATGCGGAGTGAAGCCTGGGGTCCCAGCAGCTCCTTGTTCCCCCCTGTGCCTGAGGCCTTGTATGGGATGATGGGATGCCACTTCTCCTGATAGGTCCTCCCTCGGATGTCAGCCAGAGATATGGCCACGCTGCCCAGGGGGTGCAGGCTGAACTCGTCCCGGGAGTGACGCTTTTTCTTGGGGTCCGCGTCACGGAAGAGGTGCAGGGAGATTTGGGAGACAGAGGGCAGGTTGTCCAGCTCGAAGAATTCACCCCAGAATAGCTGGCAGCCTCCGGTCGTACCCCCGCCGCCCCCTAGGCCTCCTGAAGCCCCAGATGAGCCGTCTCCTGCCAGGCTGGAGCGGTGGGAGGACTTGCCGACGGCTCGGCTGCTTGTGCGGGCGAACAGGGTCCCGTCCAGGTGTAACTCACAGTAGTACCGCCGTTTGGATGGCAGATCCTTGGCTTCATTCACCCACAGACTGAGGGAGTTTTCTGTGCGCTCAATGTTATCCTATGAATAACAAGACATTGGGATGTCATGTACTGAAGAAGAAAGCATCAATTCTGCTTTCATGTGATGCCTCCAAATGTTACCTTTTTGGTCTGTTTTTACTGTAACTGTACATGGTTTCTTACATGCTAGGTTGCATTTCTAACTATTGTATATATGGTGATAAGAACATTAACCTCCTTAATTTCTTAATTTTTTCTTCTTCTTCTTTTTTATTAACATTATCATTTGGCAGCAGCATTTTCAATGTGCTTTTTGGTGCAACTCTAAACGTCTCACCTTATTGGGCTGGGCGGCCCGCCTCAGGTCCTCAATCCAGCGGTCCCGCTCGGCGGCTGAGGTGCAGCCGAAGCAGTGGTTATTCTCAGAGTTTATCACCTAGTGAAGTAAATTGAAAACAAAGGGATTTCTGTAACGTTACTGGGATGGGGAAATTTGTTTTTGAGACCATGGAGGTCACCTTATGATGTTCCCAAGTGAACTTGAATTTTACACAAGAATAGAATGTAAAAGTCAAAGGTCAAGTCTACCTCGAAGCAGTACTTCTCCCCCAGAATAGAGCTGTGGACCGGCCTGATGACGGTGCTGGTGTCTGCACCCAGATCTAGACTCCCCCCTGCGTTGACTAGAATAGACACAGACTCCCGGGAACCATAGAGCCTGGAAAACAGACAGAGAGGGAAGAAGATGTGGGCAGTCAAAAACTGGACTGATGAAGATAAGAGGGGTGACATATGATTTGTCAAAGACAAGACAATTCACTTTCATAATAAAGCAGTGATATTCACAACTTCAGATGCAAAAGATATACAGTATGTGCCTTAACAGTGCCGTACCTGCTTCCTTTGCCTAGTCCAATGCGGTTTATTTGGGTGGTGCTGTTCCTCTTCTTCTTGTCCTCGAAGCGTCGCTTGATCAGTGCCTAAGGGTAAAGATGTGAGAGAGAGAGGGGAGGGCAAAAGTATGGTGTATGAGTGTAATTAAGCACCATATCAGCAGGAAATGCAGAGCCAGTACAATGAAGTTTCTTATCTCTGGTGTGTGTAATACTCACCCTCACACCGCCATCTTGGTTCTTTAGTCGAGGCCCACCTGCCTGGCCCACGTGGTCGGGGCTACACTCTAAGTAAAGTACAAAATTTACATTTTTCAGGTTATTTATTATATTATTGTTATACTAACGGTCATTCCATTGCTCATGAATCTACATTTAAATCCACAGTTGAGGCTTCTTGCTGTGATTTCTTTCCATCCAGTGATACATATCTTACATAGGCTATCGTTCACATCTACATATCCATGCTTTGTATACATTTTGCTGTTTATGTAAGAGCAATTGAGAGGGAGGGTGAGCAAATGCTTGGTCGTTACTCATTGGGTTGGCGTCCACTTTCTCAAAGCTCCAGGGGAAACACAGTCTCCCCATCGCCCCGACCCCACCACCAATACTGGTTTCTACATTTCCAATGAAGACTTAAAATTAAAGCATAAAAATATCAATTAAAACTGCTTAAAAAAACTAGACAAGGCTTTGGTATTAGCAGTAACTCAGTCTATCCACTTGATTAATGTCACACTTCCCCATGAATTTGCAACTTTACTGAGATCAGTAGCAAGAGAGAGTAGAGTAAATTATCAATTGATCTAGGTGTTCTTGAAATACAGTAAAATGAGGCCATACAGGATGTGGTTTTCAGCTGGAACTGCAGCCTTTCTGAATGCAGACTTCTCTAGAACACATTGGTATTACTGAGAACCTTTTAAAGGTATGGAGAGGATGAAATTAGAAAAAACACATTCTATCATTGCTTTATACCCTAATTTGATTCTTCATAGTAACATTCTGTCTTCCCTTGGTTTATAAGGTAAAGATATTTTTGGAGTCAAAGATGTGGACGCCACAGTTTACAATGCAGAATACCATCAGACAGACTTTCACTCTCCTTTGCTTACCCAAAGTGCCACCACATACAATCCAGCGTCTAAATCCCATCATTTAGTCCAGAGGTTTGTGGAAGTCTTGTTACTTAGATCTCATGCAGCAGTGGAGCTGTCCCTTTATCATGGTCCTCCTCTCTTCTTGAGATGGATGCTGGCGTTAATGCAGAACTAACCAACCCAGTCCACAGACCTCCGGTGGAGCCTGACAGCTTGTTCTGAGCAGTATGTTCAGAGCCGGACGGTGAACGAGAACAGAGCCCACGTATGCCCCCTCTCTTAAGCAGTTTCGATTGGACCAGTGGAACACCCAGGCGCGATGCTATCTCCCCCCAGAAACTTAGAGGAAGCTATTTGACAGCCGCTCGCACGCATAAACACTCAGCTATTTCCTCTGTGCCTGTCTGCACAATCATGCTTACTGCTGCTCTGATGTCAGTAGTTGTGATGATGCTGCTCATACTTCCCCTTAACCCTGGTGTTTTGTTTTTACTGTTAATCCAGTGATCATTTTGCTTACTTCAGGTGTGTGAGTGTGTGTGTGTGTGTGTGTGTGTGTGTGTGAGAGAGAGAGAGAGAGAGCGAGAGAGAGAGAGAGGGAGAGAGATGTATTGACCTGTGTCGATATCTACAAGGTTCTGCATGCTCAGGTTGGACAGGCAGCTGCTGACTCTGTTGCGGGTCCACATCACGGGCTGAGAAAGACACACACACATACACACACGCACATTTTATTATTCTATCAAAACATAATGACTCACAACACTTTGAACTGTGTGAACTGTTGTCAGTTGAAGTGTAGTGCTTTCTGCATTTTATTGAGTTTAATGATACAGGTGTAATAATACTGTTAACAGTGGTTGTTGCTCTTGCTGTGTAATGACAGGTCTTATGATAACAAATGTGGATGTAACTAATTAAATTTACTCACATTACTGTAATTGAGTAGCTTTTTTGTGTACCTGTCTTTTTTAAAGTCAGACATTTGGCTTTTACTTAAGTACTTTTCACTTAAGTATTGTGCTTCACTACATTTTAAATCACATCCATTACAGAGGACAGATTTTGTGGCTCTCCATTAGCATCAGAAACTGGACAATCATAAGCTGACAAATTGTGGAGCCATTTGCAGTGAACGGTCAGACAGCAAAGAGAAGAGTAATCTTGCTTTACTTTGTGCATTTTATTTTGTAATTTCCAAATTTTCCAATTAAAATAATCTAGTTCGATCTCTGAACTCTCTTCCTTTTAGAATTGCATATGAAAGATCACATCTAACATTGTTCTCTTCTCTAAAAGTAACTCAGGAACTTTTTACACCAGTACTTTTACTTCTACTTGAGTAAAACAAGAGCAAAGTAACAACACTTCTACTTGAGTAGGATATTTTAGTACCCTCTCCACCACTGTGTGATAATGAAGGGGAAGAGGCGAGTGGAGGGTGTTTATGTTTGTGTTGGTACCTCTTCCTCTGGGGAGATGAGGATGTGTCCTTCTTCAAGGACACAGTTGCTGATGTCCCACAAGGGGACTTCCTGGGGCGGGGCCCACTGCAGCCTTGGCAGCTCAGTGAGGGCAGCTGATGCAGCCTCAACCTCACCCACACCTACCAGGCAAGCATGCATGTACACACACACACACACACACACACACACACACACACACACACACACACACACACACACAATTATAACATCCTCCTATTCATTTCTACACAACTTACGGAACTGCACAGAATTGACACTGCTGCAGGCTCTCTATCCCACACCAACTAAATGACTATTTAACTAAATGTTGTAAAATATATTTATTTCTGTCTGTAGAAATGGTATTGTGAGTTAAATTATGGGTCTTACAGGAACATAATTACAGGCACATGCTGGCCCTTGTTTGTTTTTCATTTTTGGTAATTGTGGCAGGATGGCACTTATCTCCTGCAGCACTATAGGCCACTCCCATTTCTAGAGTTGCCAAAGCTGTTGCTCTGATGCTATCTTCCTCTTTTCCCCTCATGACACACCAGGACAAACTACGCACATCCTGTGGTTTCTCTGTAGTTTTTTTCTTGATGTACACTTCTATCAACATTTTGCATCAGACTGCATTTTTCAGGAATTATATTGCCTATATGGTCTGGTACTTTAGGTTTATCTTTGGTAGTTTTTTTGCTAGATGTGTCCAATATATTATTAAATACTGAAATACTATACTCTACTTGTGATATAAAGCTGTTATTCATTACTAAGAAAATCCACACATAGCCCGCCCATGATATCACTGAATGAAGCCTCACTCAAAATGAAAAAATACCATGAACCACATGGGGTCACCATTTTGCTGACTGACAGAAAAAGGTTTTGCAGACATTTCAGAAATGGGTATATGCATTTTACTGTGTTTTGGTCATGCATAACGTGCTGGGGAGTGTCATTCCAGTTTGGCAAAGGATTGCTTAATTAATCAAGTCAATTATTTAGAATTTGGGTTTGCAAATTCCTGTGGCATCCCGCCTTCTGACCCACAAATGCAGCAACTAGTTTACATCATATCATCTTAAACTAATAATTGAGACATTGAGTAATAAGAGAGGATAGCCTATATATCTATGTAGTGCATGAATTTACTTGAATAAACTCAGATTTTGTGACTGAGTGCACTCTGACGCCTCACCTGGTAATATCGGGGTGCTGTTTCGGGTCTGCAGCTTGGGCCTCTTGAGCTTCTGCGACACGGTCTTAAAATACTTTCTGAGGAGCGCCCCCCCACCTGCTCTCTGTGAGGGGTCCGAGGAGCAGACCCCCGAGGCGTCTGCAGCAGCTGAGCCTGGAGCCGCCTGGGTGGACTGGGCCGAGCTGGAGGACGGGGACAGGGCCGCAAACAGCGACCCGGGAGGCTCAGACAGGGCTCTCCTGAAGGGGTTCTTTCGGATTCCCTTATCTGACTTGGCTGCTTCTCCACCTTTGCCCGTGGATGAAGACTTGTCTCCGTGTTCTTCACTCAGGGCTTTGCGCCAGTGCTGCATCTTGCTCCACTTGGTGCTGGAGCTCTTCTGAACCTTATCCATTGTTGATGCTGCTGAAGATGTTCCCGCTTCTCCTTCTCCTTTCACCTCATCGAGCGTTCCCTTGGACCCAGTGTGCCACTTGTATGTGTTGAGGGGGTCGCTGCTGTTCTCAGCTGGTTGGTCCTGAGGATGCTCCGCTGGAGGGTCCTTTTCCTTCTCGGTTGGCCCCATTTCGTTCGGCAGATGTTCAGCTGCAGGCTCTGAATCTTTTTCCTCCGTGCCCATTTCAAAGTTTCAGGGTGTGTAACTGTAGGTTTTGTTCAACTTCTCAAGGATGCATCAAAAAAAATAAAAATTTCCAAATTCTACTGATATCACCTGTTTTTCCCTATTGATGCAACACTGTCTTTGTGATTTTTTTGTGTGTTAAGGATGGCAGTGTTGTCCGTGCCTTTGCTGGTTCTATCTCGATTCTCTCTTGTTTCCTGTGTTGCAAAATGTCATCCGGCAACAACATGAGACTGGCTGTTTTGCATGTGGTTGCTTCGCTGTAGCGCCTAATACTGTATAATCCTGTCACTCAATGATTGGCTGCTTCCTCATACACCAACAGCGAGATGTTCACCTATTTTCAGAGATCTCACCATTTTGCCTAGTCTTTATTTTTACATTTTCACTTCAGATTCCTCTTCCTCACTTCCCCTTCTGCTTTTTATGTATTTTCATAGGGGTTTATCCCCAAATGCATCTCTCACTGGTGTTAAGTGTATGGTGTAAGCATCAAGCATGCAAGCATTTTTTACAGTGGGCCATTATCAGCTCCTCCTTCAGCTCATAGAAGGTCTGTCTGTTAGTTCACCAGTCATTTTGAGAACTTCAGAGTATGTGATTTTGTGGTTTTTCACTCTGACCTCATTTAAACGTTGATTCTTTCTCGTCTATGGAGTTTGAACGACAGACGACTCCAATTCACACCCTCATTCCTCCCTTGTTGATTTCATTTATCTTGATTATTTAATAAAAATTGATTAAGACTTCTCATCTAATGTTGCTGCAGCATCACAGTATCAACTGCTGGCCTTTTGCAGTGTAAGGGTAGACTATAGAGCTAACGATAAAGCAATAATAAAAATATAAATAACAGGATTTATGTTCCCATTTTTACAAGTATACTTATTGTAATGACAGTGACATAATGGTGGTAGTGGTGGGGTCTTTCTCATCTCTATATCCATACTTCTAGTTCATTAATATTGTATGCAAACTGCGCACACGGCTGTTATTCAGACCATGATACAGATGATACAGTAAAGCAATGCACCATTAAAGGATGACAGTATCCATTAGATACCTGTGGGCGTGTGGACTGTTGACTGTTGAGTTCAGTTTCCTGTCAAAGAAATGCTGCACTTCCTGTCAGGCTCGGTTTGTCAGACTCAGAAAACCACTTCCTGCACTGATGTTACTCACTACTTGTACACACCTGCAGGATATTTCCGTTTTCTAGTGGGCTGAGATGTGTAGAACATGTAGTTGTTGCCTGATTGAGAAGTACAACTGGACAACAAGTTTTCTTATATGCCACTACAACGTAGTACATATTATACTTAGGTTAATCTCTAGACATTCAAATTCACAAATAGCATTATTTAAAACCAAGTTTGTCTGATTCATTCCTCTGTAAACAGTAACAACTCTCAAATTTTCTCTATTTTCATGGTTTTCTATGGTTTTCCAAGGACCTTTCTCCACAAGCATTCATACATATAAGGTAGAAATCTAAATTCACTAAATACTAAAGTCACTAATTTAATTTTTAAGAATGAATTCAATTTTATGAAACCACTGTGGATGAAAGTTATTAGACTTATTAGTGTCATTGAGGCCATCTGGTGGCTGTGTCTTGGCATCCTGTTGAAAATGTATATATGCACTGTAAGAGTTAACTTAAATATAACTTTTATCATCATCTCCATCATCAACAAAAATATTTTACCAAATAGTCTAATTGAAGAAAGTTTTATCTATGATTCCCTTGCATACGATCAACATAAAGCTTTATCCAATACAATGTCACTGGAAGTACGATGTTGATCTGTGGAATAACATCATCCATTTAAAATGAAATCACAGAAATCAGTAAATCTTTTCAGGCTGAATGGCACAGTCAGTGTCTCTTGCTCTTGTCTAATCCTTTCCACGACTATTGGACATAATGGTAAAAGTATTAATATCTACTCTACTAAAGTAGTAAAGTGATAGTAAAGCAAGCATCACAGCTGTAACATGATATCTCTGTGGTCAAATTACTGGTGTAGTCTCTATTTTAGGCTCTGGTGAGGAAAAGCAGAATAGTGCCAATGTTGTATCATATAAATTGCAGCTTCGGTACAATGGTATATTGATTGGTTACACTTCTGCTGTGGTAAGAACTAATAGAAAGTTAACATAGTTGGTTTTAACCAGGTAATTTAGTTGCCATTTTACTTCATAATTTGTCCAATTTGCCTTCTTGATAGTAATTTGTTGTAACTTTAGACATTGTCCAATAGAGGGAGCTAGCTACACATCCAGCTACTTTCTTTTCCCATGCAAATTTACAGGATATTCTACTGTCTTCTGCTCTTAAACAATTAATCCAGTGTGTCTCATGTAACCATTTGTCACAGAAGCAGTTTTGAAAAAGTTTTGAAAGAAATGTAAAATATTTCAGGAAGGCCCTACACTCTTGATCAAACTCTGGGCTGCAAGTCACACCAAGGAACTATGGGCATAGCAGCAGCCTAAATGCAAGTTTGTTTTCCCTCACTTCATCAGCAAGATTGAAACAAAAGATATAAATTTATTGGAGAAAAGCATGCAGGTATGAGAGTTAAACTGAAGCTCTGATCTGAAGGGGAAATGGATCAAAAACATGTGAAACATGGCAGTCTAATTTGTTGTCAAAATGCCTTTAAATTCATGCATTAAAAATGTTTTTCAGACAACAGGGAGAAGGTCTCCATTTTTTTTTTTTTTAAAGGGGAAGGGATGTTTTGGATTGTGACCAAAGCCAGCCACAAAATGTGCTCCCATAAAACTCAGCTGTGCTTCTTAAAACACAGAGCCAGTAGAAATACAGTATACGCATTTAAATAAATGCATAAATAATCATTGAGGACAATTCATCCTTCTAACACTGAGGGGGGCATGTCCTCCTGTCTTCCCCCAAAATCTACATCTAATTATGAACATATAGGCTTCAGCTGTGTCATGCTCCTGTGTGATCCTGCACACAAACATCTGTCGCTAAATGTTCACGTTTCTTCTTCAGGGATACACATTTTGTCCCTTTTTATTTCTAATTAGCATATTAATAAGTCTCTGTGCCTTTGAACCCCCCACCTCTGCAGGCTGCTCCTGCCTCTGCTGTGTTTCTAACACCCAAACAGGCTGTGAGAGGACAGGAGCTTGGGTCATATCCAGAGGGAGATCACAGTAATAGATTATACAGCCTTCACTTCATGATGTATTAATCTCTGTCTTTGCTCGCTGATGCTGACATTGCTTTGTCCTTGCTGAACCGCTGTGCAGCACGCAGCGTCATGACCTCGCTGACTGAATCCCAGCCAAAGCTGTTATATTTATAAACAGATATCGGTACATGCTGCCTTCACCGCGAGGGAATGAACGCGGTGTTACGGATTCTCAGTGGACCGGCATTCTCCATCAACAAATTCTCCAGAAAGATTTTATGTGACCATAAAATGTCTTCTGTTTTTTTCTTCTTGGGATGGATTTAACTGTTTTTTATTCAACTGCTGTTGTACTTTAAACTTTGATATGATGGTAGATCTTGGTGTAAGCTGTACAGACTGAACTAGCCAGCCCTTTGAAACAGGATCGCCTTAATGCTATCATCCCCCGCCATCGGAGCTAAACCCCTTACATAATTAGGATGTGTGTATTTAACTCTGAGAACCAAGCATGAGCTTACAGGCCCCAGCAAAGTCCAGACTTTTGTGCGACTAAACAGGAAAGAAACCGCCGTGTATGAAATATATGATCTGCAAACTAACTAACAGTTCATTTATCATTAAAGCTCTCATGAAGAGAAATACTGTACATGTAAATCTAAATACATAGATATTTGATGTTTATGGATGTACTGGTGGGATGTATGGTTTTGGTTTGATATGATTTTGTGTTTTTCATTTTATTTCAGTTTCTTTTTTATTCTTAGGCCATGGCCAGTAGTACTGACCCCAGTGAAAACCTACAGAAAGTATTATTATCTATAAATCTCACATTGCTTCCCAAAACTTTACCCTTCTTTAGTATCTGTATATTGCGTTGACAACGTGCCTTATGAAATATTCTGGACATGTCTTGCTTAATTCTCCAACCCTAATTAAGTCTACAGCATAATTGAATCAGTTTAGTGCTCCTTCTCCATAACTCAGTTAATAATTAGAGGTGATGATGTTGGCAGACATGGAATCAATGAAAGAAAATCTCATTATGATTGATTTGTTTAGCATTGGAAATGCTATCATCAATACTTAAACTGCATATAGCCAGTAAAAGAGAAAAAAAAAAGTCTAAGCAAACTGGACAGGAGGAAAGTAGCATATGGTTTACAAGGACACGGGTAGCTGTACATTTGAAAATTAAACCATATATATAATTTTACACCAAAGATTACTCCATTCTAGTAATGCTTTATTGTGTGGACTGAGATCTTGAAATGTCTTTTAAATTCTCATCAGAAGAGAGTCTTGTGTTTTAGGTGGATGAGTTAGCAGGTGGGTGGGATCCTTTTACATGTTAGTCACTATCATATGCCGACAACAGGAACATTGATTAATGTGTCTTAAGATGGACTAGATGGTCCATGGATGTCCATTTACAAAAATTATATGTACATTAGTAGATTACACATTGTATATATTGACCTAATCCAGTGGTTTTCAACCTTTGCGGCTTGTGACCCCTTAAAATGAAGCGATGTCGCCTACTTGTGACCCCTATGTGTGCATATACAGAGTGGAGAACAGTTCAGCCAAAGAATGATTTTCTCTTTTCAGCTTGTTTAGCCTGCGACTCCCTATGGGGTCCCGGTCCTATAGGGTGAGAACCACTAACCTAACATACTGAAAATCTTGCACAGGCAGTCGTGATCTGCAAGGTCCTCGAACCTACTGTCTCTGGTAGATCACACACACACACACACACACACACACACACACAGCCCCTATAGACCCTAACCCAGTGGGGGTTTGGCACTGTGCCCAAGGGTATTTTGGCAGTGATGAGGACAGCTGTAGCAATGTAATTTTTTGGAGGGCACTGAACCAGCAACCTTCTCCTCTTACTGGTGGTGATATTGTGAATTGTCAGGGTGAAATCATTGCATCAAGCATTGGATAGTCAGTTAATGTGGCTTTGTTATTCAGCTTTGCATTTAAGTCATTACCATACTATAAACTCGTGCATTAGAAATTTAGATAGTTACAATTTGACCTTACCATTGACAGTGATAAATGCATCTGTGGTCTTATGGCATGAAAATCACGGGACAGTTGACTCGTTGGTCCTGACATCAGACTGCGTGCGGTTGTCATTACAGTACATTGGAGACAGATGAAATTAATCTGATAACCGCTGCTGAGCTGGTTGCATAACAAAACTGCAAATATGCACATGCACATATGGCTGCAGCATGATTCACAGCTGATTCTTTGAAAGGAATTTCTAATGGTTTTAATGACCAGATTCTGTTTTTTTTTGCCTTATAGGCTAGTTTGTATTGCACATAGGGTCACATAGATCATAAAAGAAACATTCCCCTAGTGCTTGTCCTCCACTTGAACAGATAGTAGACAGGCAGTGGAATTTTTTATGAACGCGTCGCAGCACTGCGCTCAGGAAAAAAACCCCAGGAGCTTCAGAAAAAGGGGGAGGAGCCACGGCATCACCAAGGCATGAGTGGCTGAGAGGAGAGAGCTGAGAGAGGGATACTCGTCCTCCTGTGTGGACAAATATCTAGGCGTCAAGACATAGTGGACTAATTTGGACATTTACGCAGCTGTGAGCGTATATACGACTATGTGCGGGGCTGGTGTGCGGTGAAGAAGACTCGTCCCGCCACGGTTAGTTGTACTCCGGCTAGATGGCCAGCTAGCACAACAAAGCTAGCTAAGAGAGCTGGCTGTTCACCGCCCGGCGAAGTGGAGAGAGAGAGAGAGAGAGCCAAGACGGGGAATGGCAAGAGTTCACTCGGCTTGCCCTGTCAGAAGAAACAAGGAAGACTAATCAAAGTAAACCAGTCAACATTTCTGTAGCTGTTTAACTCACCGGTAAGTAGCCGCTGTGTGATTTATCTCATTTCACGGAGATTTGTAAAGTTAGCGCTAGCTTGCTGGCTAGTCTCATTTAGCATTGTCGTTAGGTAAGCTAAGTCAGCGTGGCAACTATTAACGTTAGCTATTTAGGAGGTTAACGTATGTAAAGATAACGTTCAGCTGCCAAGTATGTTGCCATGATTTGTTATTAGGAAAGAGATTTACGCTTTAAATGGAGTGTGTCTGCTTCTGTTTGTACGTGTGTGTGTCCTGTCGTCTCTCATTTAACACAATTTTACGTATCTCTTTGGACGTAACTGTGAAGTTGCTGACAGATCCTGAAACATGACGGTAATTATGCAGTACAGTAGCTAGATATTTGTTATTCTAGAGAGGAATACTGCTTGCGACTTGTTTGCCTTGTGTCTGTCTTAGCCGGGTTATTATTAGTCTGCCTGCCCTGATCCCTCAGTAAGTAGTGCTGGGGCTTTAGCTCACACCCCTCCTTCCAGCCATGTCCCCTCTCAGCACGGCGGCCCAACACTTTGAACAGCAGGAGTTTGAAAAAGACAAGTATCAGCATGCTGAACAAAACAATAACACGGAACATGACGTCCAAGCCAAATTTTGCACCTTGGCTCATGTTGTGCCTCTGGGAAATTACCTGGAATTTTAGAAGCATTCATCACCAAGCAGATTTTTGTTTTGTTTTCGTTATTACAGATGCATTTGTCTAACTGCAAAGTGATTTTAAAAGTGTGGTTAAAAAATTACTATAAATTTGCTAGAAAATTATTCATATGTTAACTCAGTCTCAGGTTCTATTTTCTAGGCTCTGCTAGAATGTTCCAGCATATGGAATGTGCTGTTTACATTTTAATGAATGGAATGAACCTGTTCATTTATCAGTTGATGGCGTATTCATCTTGAAGACATTTCAACACTTTAGTGTTTGTGCATACACCAGTAGTTGTGCCTTGTTTTTTTTTTTTTTTAAGCATTTTGTCCTACTGTGATTCCTGTAGAGATAGTAGTTGGACTTAGCATAGTTGTATCCCCAGTTTTTGGCAGTGAAATTCCATTGCAGTGGTCGACTGGAGGGTGTTTTGATGAATGAGCGGGAAATGCTGCATCCATTGATCAGTGAGACACAGATCCTTGGTCACGGCTCAGGAGACTTCCCTCCTGCAGTCCATCAACACACACTGTTCTCTAGGGCATCAGGCTTCTGGCCAACACACACACAAACGCACACACAAACACTAGCGGTCAGCATCATCCGGCCAGACAGCCCAAATACACCTTTACTTAATGACATGTCAAGTCTCCTTGTCCAGGGCACTGTGATAATGCTGTTATTTTGGCACTCGACAAACAGTTTGTTTTTGTGACGACACCGAGAGCCAATCTACTGCAGCCCTAGATCACAACCTTTCTCTCTCTCGCTAAAGCCTATGATTATAGTTACATAAACTCCAAAGTCATCGAGGTGTTGTTTTTTTCTGACTCTTTTTTTTCTCTGTTCAGGTTGTCGGTGCTATCGTAATCCCCACCATGGTGCAGAAGTACCAATCACCTGTGCGGGTGTACAAGCATCCCTTCGAGCTGGTGATGGCGGTAAGTGTCTGTACACCCACCTGCAGTCGACCTCCAGTCCACATGAATATTGCATGCCATAAACGGGGAGTTATGTAATGGTGATGAGTGTCCAGAGGTCACCTTCAGATTGTGGCCACTGAGAACTGCACACCTTGCATGTGATCGACTCAGGAGGGGAAAGTGCCACTGCTGAAGGCTACTCATTATATCCCAGTCTGCAATGTACGCATTTCACTCAGTGTTCCCACAGCTGGCGATCACATTGCCGTGCTACTGTCCATTGCCCAGTTGTTGGCAAGCTGCATTGTCAATGCTGTTTTAGCGATTGGCAGGACCTATATCAATGACGGGCAATGACAAGAGAAAGTTCAGCAGCGACCAACTGTTTCTCGCATAAAATTGAATAAACAAGGCTCTAGTCGTAGAAATGGACTTGGAAGTGGCTTTTTGCTTGCGAGTTGCTTGCATTGTGAACACAGCTGGCTAATGAACGGATCATTGATTGACTGGCTACCATGATTTTAACAGTTAAATTACAGTCTTTGTGTCCCCCACCCCACCCCCCACCACGCACGCACACACACACACACACACACACACACACGCGTTTCCTATATACGATGCTAAAATTACTTCTACTCCATCTGGCAAGCATCTAGCTGACTCTCATCTTGACGCTGAAGACCTGCACATCGCTCAGTGAGGTGTGCAATCACTGCGCTGTATGTCCACGCACTCAGCATCTGAATATACAACAAGGCTGTTATGTCTAACAGAGGTTCCACCGCTGAGTTGGTGGTGGTAGTCCATTTGCAGTGTAAAAAATTCAGAGCTTGGCCAGGCTTTTAGCGAACGACTTCCTCGCTGCATGTTTCTGTTCACTCTCAAGATGAGTGCCTGTGCTGGGTGCAGAGACTGCAGATTTGCATGCCTTTTTCCAACGTTCTCACCAACATCCTGCCGTCTCTGCTTCCTCTCCCATAATTTCCATCTTCTCCTGATTTCCTATTGTCTGTCTCTCACTTGCCCCGCTCAGTTACCAGTCAGTATTTGCCCCAGTGCTGGAGGACAGCAGAGGAGTGGATGTCGGGGAGGGTTCACTGGCTAAATGCTCCAGCAGCCAGCAAGTGGAAAAACACTGATTCAGCCCCTCTCTAGTGTCTCTCCCTACTGAAGTTTCACGACAACACTGGGGCTGGGAGCCTAGGGGAGAATGGACGTTAATGTACTTCACACTTCATCTCCATATCTATCATGAGAGTGCTATGTTTAAAGCTACACTAATGTACAGGATAACAAGCTGTAGTGCACCATCCAAATCAGTAGGCTACATTTCTTGAGATGAGATGAAATGGTGAGACTATATTTACACACTGGATGGATTCTCCCTTAGTGGTTTACTCAGCAATGTTTTGACGTCAGCTGGTCTTTGTCAAGCATATAGTGTGAGTGTTTGCCTGAGGAGGGTTAATTGAGGTTGAAACGTTGCTGATTATACAACAGGTAGTTCCAGCAAAGCAGTCTAACTGGTCGAAGATGCATTATTGCTGTGCTGAAAATTTCCATAAAGCATGGATAGTCATGCTTTATTGGTTGCTATGCCAGCTCCTCTGGTAACCAGGGAGTTAGTTAGCAGTCTGTCTTGTTTTTTCCTGTTTTTTTTTCCTAATGTATACTTGAAGAAAACCCTTTCAGTCAGTATCCATGTGTTGGTAACCATTTTATAAAAGCCATAAGTCAGCAACGCTTCAGCAACCGGTTGAGGTCAAAATGTTGCTGAATAAACCACTTAGGCAGCATCAATGCACTGTGCAAATATATATTTTTCATTTAATTGTCTCACCTTTCAAGCACCTGGTCAGGATGTGTACACACACATATTTGGATTTACATACACTACCTTCTTGCATACACTACATTACCTCTCCTGCATTTACTTTGTATGCACCGCCTATCATTAGTTTATCGCACACTGGGTTCCAGACAGGTGCTATTTTTTTTTTTACAAGGGAATCTGCTTGTGAACTGGCGTGAAGGAGGATGCAGGAAAGCTAAATCTCCTTAGCACAGGCTGGATTGAGCACCGGGCAAACAGATGGCTATAAATAGAGGGCTGGTTCTCTACACCTGGGGCTACACATGCAACTGAAGAGAGGGGATAGTAATAATAGTACCACCAACTCACAGGGGTTGAAAGCTGGAGATGACCCGCCTCATGAGTTTTTGGGGATGGAGTGTTTGCACTGGGTTTAGGTTCGGAAAACTAATGGAGTTGCCCCAGGTGGGATAAACTAGGGTAGGAATAAGGTCAATGTAGAAGAAGCTGTCTTGCCCTAAAGATGATGTTGAAAGATGTTTGCTTTGATGTAATGATTAAGGCATAAGCTATGTTGTCAGAACGTATTGCGAGCAGGTAGGTTAATGAGTGGCTGAAATGGACATTTCAGTGTGTCTGAAGCAGAGTTTGGTGCATTCTTTCCCTTCTTGTGACTCTGCAGAGAGTATTTTTGCAGACACTGCAGAGCAGACTTAATGGTGCGTCACAACACTTGCTGGCTCTTTTTTATGGAGATTCCAGTGAAATCTCTCCCTTCTTACTTCTTCTTTTGTGGTTCTATCACCATGCAGCATAGTAGTGTAACAACATCCTGCTTTTGTGGGAATCTGACATGACGCAATTGTGTATGTAGTCTATGTGTTACTAACTTGCTTTGTGTTATCAAATTGTTAATGTCAAGGCTACTTTCACTTTTGCTTGTGTGTATGGTTTTACATACTGTAAGTAGGCCTATACATTATGCGCTGTAGTTCCAAATAATATAGGCACTCTGCTATATTGGGCCGTAGCTTAATGTAATGTTGTCGTTCTTCCCCTCAGCAGTTCCTCTTTCAAAGGCTTCTGAAATATTTGCCAGTAATGGCTTCTCCCTTTCGTCTGTTGGGGGATTATGTTTGACATTTTGCTTTGAGGAATTTTGTGTTCTCTCTCCACTTCACTCTGCTGTTTGGATACTTTCAGTTCTTTGAATTACCCATTTACTCTTCTGAGGGGAAAAACCAAGGCGCTACATTCCTCTGTTATAGCCTTTAAATGCATTCCTCTAGTCTAGATGAAATGTAGTCTCTCTTCACTAGGTCTCAAGGAGCCACTCAGTTCACTGACGGGTGCTATCAAAGTATTTCAACCTCTAGCTAACGCTGCTGTTGTTGGTATAGAAGGAATGCACTGTTGCATAAGTCACTTGGATCTCTGATACCCTCCAGCTGTTTTTGTTCTTTAGCAGTTACTGTACCCTGCCTTTTAACATGGCCAGTATTCCCACTGTTGATATGTTTTTGGCAGATTTGGCAGCCTTCGTACAGCTTAGCAGTTGAAGGTCCAACCTGTTTGTTTTATAACCTGTAATTTTAATTCTAATAATCATGTGACATAATAGCTGCTCTGAATAATGTTTACTCACCTGTTTTATTAATAGTAGTAGATACACAGGTAAATTACCTGTGTATCCCACAATCTGGGCTATAGGAAATAAGAAAGCAAATAGAAAACTAACCTTCTAATGGACAATTGTTGAGGGTCTAAGGTGATTAAGGGCTGTACAAATAGACTTGACTTTACTTGACACTTGACAAATTCTACTGTGATGTTCCTCTAAATGACTTGTTGCAGAAATGTCTGATGGTGTAAATGTCTGATAGTTAGGATTGCATGTCACTTAGAGAGCCAGCTCCAGGGAGAATGACGAGACTAGAAGGGTGCCGTAGTGAAACGCACACCGCTGCACCCTATTAATAAGAAATTCTGAACTTCCTCTGTAGTTAAAGTGAACTCAATTGACAACACCACTATCCTTCCGAGAGCAGTGTCCATTGGTGGCTATGCACCAAGAACAGCTGACTGGGTTTGTTGGAGTTACAATACAACACACATGCACGTACATGATTATTGACCTGGATAGTCTTCTTATCTTTCCACAGAGTTGGCCTATATTTTTTTAGAGGGAGGTATCGCTGGAGAGAGGAAGTACAGGAACAGTGTGGTGTTGTTTTTTTACATCGTCCTCAGCCACTGCTGTCCCTCGAGTCTACTGGCGCATCTCAATAACAGGAAGTGTAGCTGATGCTGTTGTTGCTATTATCGCAGCAGTCCACTCACAGAGCCTGTGGTCTATCCTCCGGGAGCAACAGAGGAATGTCAAAAACACAACACAATACCCCTCTCACTACTGTTTCAGGTCCAAAGGGAAAACTGCTCCTGAAGTACATCCACTGATGTAGAATGACTTCAGTATCCATGAGAGGAGTGAGAAACTGCCTGACCCTGGATTAGTAAATAGCCGCTACATCTACGCTGCCTGCTATTTTGTTTGAGATTAAAAGACGGCAACAACCCCCAAAGTCTTTATGCTCCCAGATGAATACACATGCTGCAGAGAGAGAGGGTATTAAGTGAGTCAAAGCCTAGTCTAGCCTAACCTGCTCCATGGAAACGTGGGTATGGGTGTGCAGCTAATCCATGAGGACAAAGCACACTGGTCCTCCTTGTCCCTGTGGAAATGCTACAAGGGTAAGAACAGGATGTACCATGCCAATGTGATGCCTGCTTCACATGTGGGCACCATCAACAAAAGGGGATGTTTCTTTCTTAGTTAAATCCTCTTTACCGAAGGCAACAACACAAGCAGATCTTAAGGCCCTTTCTCCCCTAAAAAAACAAAAAAACACTGAAAGTCTGTATGGTGTCAAACTGCTCATTTTCACTTTCAAAATCAAACTGGATTGTGCTGGATACAATCGGATACTTGGTGTATGCCAATGGTTAGTAATTAATGCTGATAAAGCTTGGGTTTATAATAGCATTACAAACACGTGCGTTTGAGTATCGGAACAGAAAATATCAAAAATCAGATGAAAGATGGGTAAATAGAGCTAGAATATTAACTGAGGCAGAAGGCCATGACAGGCAGACAACAGGCAAGAGCATTAAAGGACCAACGTACAGACAGAGTGGCCCAGATTACGTTAGCCATTTATTAGGCTTAGCTCTCCTCTCCTGCAGCCTCTTGACAACCACTATGTGACTTCACACCCAATTCTACGAATTTCAGTGTTTCGTTTTCTCACTGTGGGGCCCACCCACTCTGGTTAAGTGAAAAGAGCGAAAGGTGAAAGAGTGCACCGTACACACACCACCTTCTGAGAAATATCCATTCACACTTTTCCTCAAAGCGCTGCCAAGAAGGTGGGCTGGAGCCTGTTGTCTGCTAAATGAGAAGTTGAACTCCTCTGATTTCAATCTGAACAAACGGAAACGGATCAGCATCATACAGTCAACGTATCATAATGCATCAGCTGTTTCAACCAGGTCTACATAACCTGCTGATAAGGAGAACAGCAGAGTTTGGCTTTGCTGATCATTTCTTCTCTCCTTCATACTTTCCTTCTCACCTCCTCATCTCACCTCACTTGTCCTGTCCTCCCCTCCCCTCGCCTCTCATCCCTAATGCTTCCTGTCTGTGCACTAGGTGTTTGGCTGGTGAAACGGTGGCAGCAGTGCAGCAGGTTTGACTGTGTGAACAAGGCCGTTGGCCAGCCTAATCAAATAGGCCCTCATCATATGGATGGCTGTGATAATTGGCAGGGAACCTCTACACTACTGTTTTCACTGTGTTTAACTGCATCACGGCAGGCACACCGGCTCAGTGTCAGCTCATGGAAAATATATGATACCACATATGATACCCTAGCATGTCCCTAGCATGTCTTACACTGTCCCTCTGCCCTGTATTTGAGGCCCTGTCGTCCATGATGTACCCAGTGTCCGGTATCGAGAACCGGTTCCAAACTGTCAGGGCCTTATGCAACTGGGACCTTTTTACTTTCTTTAACCTTACGTCACTTCATAGGTTACGCCATCCGTCAACAAAGCATGACAGAGTTGTTTTCATACTGGTTGACCATAGCAAACACTTGAAAGTGTGGCTGAGCTTCATGAAAAACAAATAATGATAGTGCTTAATTAGCCTGCAGGTTAGTTGGCTAGCTAACAAAGCCAAAAACCAAATGCTTGTTCAGATTAGGAGTAATAACTCAGACCAGAAGGACTAAAGAAAAGTTCTTGTAATACAGTAATTTATATTTGGTAATAAATCTACCTTAACAGGTTCATTTTTACTGTTCACTTTTACTTGTAACGTTAGTGAATAGATCTACACCAACATCACAGAATTGTTTTTCTTGGCCAGTTATATTTTTAGGCATTATTTGTGCACAGCCGATTCCACACTGGATCTCCACGATGGCACCAGACATGGTTGCTAGATTCGTTACGCAACTGCAAAGCCTCTTTTTGGTGTAGTATTATCTCTGTTGAATATTCCTAAAAAGAGAGCATATCTATTGTTACTTTATTTTACCAAAATTAAGGGAAAAGATACTTTGTCATGGTGGACAATTTACTGATTATAGCCTAAATATTTTAAGAATAAAGGTTTTTTCTTCATGAAACATTTTCATGTTTTTCAAGTGCGGGGTTCGCTAAGCAGAATTGGATTCAGAACTGATCAAATTCAGATGATTCCTGACCCTACTTGTACCATAGGTGTCAATATGTACTCTCAAACACTACAACTTTTCAGTATGTATCAGCACTAGTGTTATTAGGACAAATTCCTGTACATTTATTATGCATGGCATTTTACGTAATTTTCATTCTGTTTGTTCTTTGAACTCGTTGCCAAAATGCTGCCTTAAACTATGATATTAATTCCAGATACTGTTAAGCCAGTGTTTTTCTAAGCAGTTGAATATTTTCAGCAAAGTGATAATAATGTTTGCTGAGGAGCTTTGTAACACAGATTCTGAACAGTCTGTTAATTCTGTCTTCTTTGCACAATGAACTAGTTTGGGCTCTTTGCGCCTCCTATCACTGTCTGTATATGGGTCATCCCTAGCAGGTTTTTCCGAGTCAGGGCAGCCAAAACATTGCATTGTGCCTTTACTGTGAGCCGGTGTTTCTAAACTGGGCTTATCCTGCTGTCCCCCTTCTCTCTGTCTGGCCTGGCTCGGTACAGAGCGGCCCGGCCAGGGTGATGGTCTGTCCCACCATGTCCTGACCCACTTGCATCCAGGTTTGGGTTAAGGCTGTTGCAGCCCAATTCTCTGGCCCCGAAGCATCCGAGGCTTTACCCTATTGTTTTAATCCGCCTGTAAGCCCCTGGCTTGTCCATCACTCATTTCTCCTAATGGACTCACTTCCCAAGGTGTTTACTATCCCCTTATACAATCGGAAGGTTCACCTACATGTCAACCTGGATGATGGAATTGGGTTAAAGAATCACATGGCAACACAAGTTGTTGATTTTTGTTTTATTTTTCTGTCATTTAATTATTTCAGTCTTACTCTGTCATGGTGATGTGGTCCAATTGGAAAAAAGACCACAGACAACTAGAATGATGCTCCTTTACATTCCATTCACACTCTCAGTTCATCAATGGAGATTGTGTACCAACTAGGAAATTTAGTATGTCTATCACCAATGATATGTTTGCTGATTTAGCTGCTTGATGCACACTTTTCTCATTACCTTTTCCCGGCATCGCACCTGTCTGTTTTGATTCAGAGAATCTCCCCCCACTCTTCTGAATGAATCTGTCAGAGCTTCGCCTGCAGTGTGTAATTCATTGATTCTGGCGGATACTGTTTGCCAAAAAACATTTAAGA
Organism: Centroberyx affinis; assembly: GCF_046629955.1. Taxonomy (NCBI): domain Eukaryota; kingdom Metazoa; phylum Chordata; class Actinopteri; order Beryciformes; family Berycidae; genus Centroberyx; species Centroberyx affinis. The sequence goes on from NW_027280957.1 coordinate 25,440, forward strand.
ATTATGGCCTGCCTTGGCAAAGGGGCTTATCTTCCCGCATGCTGCTTGAAACCGCATTGATAAAAGACTGTACCGGCACCACGTGACTCTGGGAGCCAGTGTAAAAATCCTGCAGCTGATTTCATTCACCGATCACAAGGATACTCTCTCCCTCTCCTTCCTGCTGCAAGGTCGAGATGCTGCCCCGACGACTCCCCTCCCCCACTCCGCTTCGCTCTGCTGGTCCTGTAGAGACACACGCACACGCACACGCACACATACATACAAGTGGACAGATGAATTTGTGCACACATACTCTTACTTACACAATGACCCGTAGCTTAATTTGCACCCACATACACGCTATAGCGTAGCAGTGGATGGTGACTCACATCTGCGTACGTAGGAGCTGGGAATGACGTTAATAGGAACGTGTACAGTATATGTGTGTCACAGTGTGTGTCACAGTGTGTGCCAGTGTATGCATGCTGCCACATTTTCTTGTATGCTTGCACATATTTTGATCATTTGTGGTTGTATTTTGGCCTATATGAAAGTGTTTTTCAGCTTGAAAATGATTTAGCTGAAGATGTGAACCAAATAGAGAATGAAGCTTGAATTAAACAGACAGGGAGAGCCCCCCCCCCACCCCCCACCCCCCCCCCCCCCCACCCCCACCCCCCTTATTTAGTATGCTAATTCTGTTTCTCTTCCCCTCAGCCTTGCGCGCATTCTCAGTCACACCTCAGCTCACACACACAGTGTATCCCATAAATCCTTTGACGACGCAGTGATCACAAATCACCGCTGCCCCGCAGCCGCTTCTCCGCCCGGCTGTCCTTAGGTTCACTGCTCCTGACGCAACCTTTCCTGGAAGAGATGAGGTGCTCAATGAAGCCGCTGCAGCATTTACCAAAAAACAGTCAATAGAGGTTCAGCTTGGTTCACGGAAATAATTGAATGATAGAATAGCTGTGGCAGAACAGGGAAGGAATATGCTTTGGCAGCATCTCTCTTTCCCTTACTGTAAAGGAGGATATCAGTTATGCTGCACAGTTTCCTGTAACTCATCGCTCACGTGGAATTCTCATAGAAGTGAATGCGGTCGTGTGGCTCCGGGTAGAACATGATACTGCCAGGGTTATGGGTAGGGCGGCACAGTTATGCTTGAATGATAATCTTGATTATTTTGCTAGATATTGTGATCACAATTATTTGACTGGATGATCTGTGGAACAAGTTTTTACTTTACCTTACATCAACACTGGCTATTTTCAACCACAGTCTAACTGGAATGTGGAAAGTGTTTCAGTATTGCTTTGCCAATATCCTAACATGTAAGAGAAGTTACAAAGTGCTTCACAGTTCACAACAAGGAGCAATTGCAAGGAATAGAACATGTAGTGCAAATAGAACATAATGTACTTTAAAAAATACACAAAACAACATACCAGAGAGATAAAAGCAAAACAAATTACATTAAATAAATCAAAATATATAGTATAAAATTCAATAATGAATGAGGCAGCGTGGCTAAAATCAGGATTAAAGGTAAGCTTTTCAATAAAAGTACAATTAAGAAACAATGACACTTACTTAACTTAGCTTGGCTTAATAAAACTTTCCTTCTAACCCATCTCTCAAAAATAAATTCAATGGCATCATCAATGCATGGTGGTCATTTACTATGATTGCCGTTTCCCTTTTTTCCTCTGTTGGAAACCTGATGTTATGAGTGGGGCATGTGATTAAGTCTAGTATGCTGCTTTTGTGAACCTAGAACTAAGTGTTGAGATGGTGGAGAAAGAATTTGTTACAAAAAGGTTTCACCTGTTATAAAACTTAAATTAAATGATCTACTTTTTCTCATCATTCTGCTGCTGCAGCACAAAGTATTTATGTGCTGCTTGGTCTCTAAAATAAAGCAACAGCCACTAAAAAATAACTACTTTTGTTACAGGGGCCTTATTACGCACGACCAAAAGCACTTGAATGTGCAAGTTGTCTTTACGACTTCTAAACTCGGAGCACATGAAAGAAGCATCACTCACTGCTAGCCAAGTCGTTTGAGAGAAGCTCTCTATGAAAAGAAAAGCAAACGCTGGCAAGAAGTAATGGCTGATGTAATGCTTAACTTAGCAAAGGATGGTTCCTATCAAATAGATGGAAATGAAGCTTTCAGTAGATTGCCTGAAGTGATTGACAAACCCTATCAAATGCCCATTTGCAAATATTTTTCAGACTGCGATTCCACAGCTGTGCTTGCAATGCTGCGAGAAAATAGCAGGCCAACTTAAAGATGTACAATGTTTTGTCATACTTAAGAGCATTATTTGAGTCTGACTATTCATTTTATTCGTGACTAGAATCGATGCAGTGCTTGTTTACCTTTTGAAACCGGAATTCACTAAAATAAGTCTGAAAACCTGTTTTGACTGATGCTTATGGTCTCAAGTTATTCTTCTTACTTGTGTTTAATTACCTCAAACTTGATTAAATTTTTTTTCTTATTGACTTATACTGCAACCTGTTACCAGTTGAGTTACCTTTCTGTAACTTACAACCTTGTCTTCGAAAAGTAAAATGAAAGAATTTTGATGCATATAGTGAAGATATCTGAAAATATTGTGATTATATTATATGCCACCCCTGAACTACATCACTCAGGCATATTTGATTGCGTTTGGTTGACTATTTGGTTGAGATCAGAAAGTACTGAGCAAACAAACTATCTTTTTCATTTGTGAGAAACTTGTTTGATAAAATTGTATCCCACAGCACTGATTATTGTGCTATCTTAAGAATTTTCTCTTTTTAATGAGACTGCAGAAGAAAAACGTACTCAAGAGTTATAGAGACACTGGAGAGAAGGTTCTGGCAGGATTCAGTCCTAGGCCAGCAGGGATGCATGTGGTTCCTGGCATGAGGGTCTTATCCACTACACCAACACTGGGCACAGCATTTCCTGTTGTTACTGTGACGAGTTTTTGATAGCCGACAGATGGGCTTCCTACTGCTCTCTATTCCCTGATGCACCCATGCAGCCAGTGATGCATGCATAACCTAGCCCTACAGTTCGGCATATGGCATGCCCACCAAATATTTAAAGGACCTTATATTTATCATGCCTGATGAAGCTGTATGCAAAACACGTAGCTCATGACACTCTTCAATAAAGGTCCTTCTTACTGAATCCATTGTCCTGGACCTTGAATGTGTGATTACAACCACGCATATATGTGGAGTTTTTCGCTTTAGCTTTAATGACCTTAGATTTATGTAAGGTCTATATATTCCCCCTTCCCCCAAGTTGGCAGTCCCAGGCAATTTTGCCATTACAATGCACACTGTACTAGTGAGATCATTGGAAGAAAAGAAGTGGGTGGCATGGCATGCACAGAGACCAAAGGCTCTATTGTTGCGTCTGCTCAATCAGGAGCTTGTTCTCTCCCCTACCATAAATCTAGCCTACACCTAGGCCTAGATGCTATCGGAGCAGATGGGAGGACAAACGATGGAATCCACAAGTGGGTTGCACCTATCCCACACCAGCTAGTAACAATGCAGAAACTGGCGTGATGGACCAGAAATTGGTTCTGCAAAAACAGGCGGGTGATTTAACCTATGAGTATTGTCAGCATCAAAAATATTTGCATGACAAATCTGTTGGTTGGTTTGTTGCCCTCTGGATTTGCATCAATTTTCATCCTGCCTACCTTTTGCTATTCCAATGATTGCCCATGATTTCCCATTAAGACCTTTTTGTATAACACTCTCCTTCCTCTGGAGCTCTCTCCCTTTGCACTTGACATCAACAGCTCAAATCCTTCCAAAAGCCCTCGAAACCCACCTTAACAAAGGCTCGCTTTAATCTCTAATCTTGCTCTATATATTTTGTTTAACGCTTTGTTGATATTTTTTGCGTTACTCTGTCACTTCAGTTTCATGGTTTGTTAGGTTTGTAAAATATCTTTTGAGTACACCAAACACTATCTTAAGTGCTATACAAATTTTTATTTTTATTACTACTATACTAAGCTCTGCAGCTGTGTCCACACTCAGTATCCCTGTAGTGCTGCAGTCTACAGCTGTATAACTGGTTGGCCCAGCTATAGAGAACAGGGACATGGAGGCCCTCGGTACATTACAGGATCCTTTCCCAAGAGAGTGGTCTCACCTACTTAAGCTCACATGAACTGCTCCCTATTCAAATACTCACTCAGTACACATTATCTCATTCAAGAGGGGACATGATGCATAATGAAACCGGTCCTGCACATGTTGAATGGAGCAAGTGGAGGTCCTGCCACCATCATTAGGGCCCGGCTTCTCTTTTAAACATTGTTTTTATGGTAATTCTACTTTGAGATACAATCCATCAGAGACTGTGGCAAGGATGATATACACAGCATAGGCTCAAGTTTGAATAGGACCAACCAACCAAGCTTGGTTTTACATTTTCCATTAAATTTTAGGCATTTAGCTGACACTCTTAGCCTGAGTGCAGCAGTAGAAAAAGCCTTAATTCCTATCATTACAAGCAACCAGTAGTTAGGGGTGCAAGGGTCTGAATACCCAGACTATTCTGGTGACCCTAGAGTGATCGAATAAGAGAGAGGTGCTTGGAAAGGAAATAAAAAATGAGAACAAAGCAGAGCTAGAAGGAAAGATTTTTTTCTTCTTGTTTTTAGGATTAAATCAATCACATTTTTTTTTGATAATCTTTGAATGTACACTCAGACTGTAAAATGTTTCTTCTCCATGAGCACCAATATCTTGATGCCTCAGTGTAGTCTGTTGCAAACCTACCCTGCCAGTCCTCATGAGTGAAAGAAGACAAGAAAATACCTATTTTGTACATTGTGGTATAGTCGGGTTATATAACTGAATGTCTGGCCATGTCTGTGTCTGAGAATAGATGCATCTTCTAAGTACCCATTAACACCACTGTTTCTTTTTTCCCACCTCTCTGCATTTGAGTCGATCAGAAGAAACCCAGCAGCCTGGAGCTGCCTGCTCAGTAACTTTCCTCTTGCTCTCTCCCAATCCTCACCAATGACCTAGTTTGAAGTTTATTGCTTCTCTCTCTCTGAAATGAAAACCAGGAGGAACCCCCCCCCCTCATATGCCATTCTCTCCACCTCATCCTCTATAGTATTCACCTCAAATCCGGCCCTGACCCTTTTAGGAGAAATGCAGTCTTACTCTAATCATGTTGTGTAAGCAGATTCCAAAGTGTGTCACACACAACATGACGTGTGCTAACCTGTCTCATGAATGAATGTGACTTTATTTGTGATTGGTGGCAGCACTGGCATCCCTGCTGGTGCCCATTATACTATCCTGATATTCAGACCGAATGCCCATTTTGTTACCACCATTATTCAGCCTGAGATTGCATCCTCTTTAGCCATTTTCTGTGTGTGGGGGGCGATTGTTTCTCAGAGCGAGATCAAGCCGTTGACTATAGCAACACCAGACTCTCTGAATTGCTCAACAAAATCTGAAAAGTGGGCGGGACGCAATTCAGGAGTCTGGAACCAGGCTACCATTATACCTGAGGAGCCAATAAATTCCCAACAATGATGGCCAGGAGTGGAACACTAATCTATAATCGTTTCTCAAATGTTCTTGAGCCTGACCACCAGACCAGACCAGCATCCTCTCTGCCAGCAAGACCAGCAGCGTTGAACATGACCCAGTCAATCCAATCAATAATTGGCACACCCAATGCCACACAATGCCCCATGACTTTCCCTACAACACTACAAGTATGTGACCAGGCCAGTGTGTGATCTCAACCCTGCAGTGACGTCCCTAGCAGGTCAAAGCCCAGGATCGCCCTTGGCGGAAGTCCTAATGATTTTTGCCACAGATCATAAAGGCTAAATGACATCACACCACTGTCAGCAGCACTCACTCAAAGCCAGTCTTTGTTGGTGTCTGACGTCAAAGGTATAGTTGTTACACAATTTGTATTAGCTCTATTAAGAGGAAACATCCTGGACCGGCTTTAGAGAATGACCCACAGTACTGTAATAATTAGCCTCGGCTGTTGACAATGGGCCTCATTTATCAGTGTGACTGCATGTGTAAAATACTGATGTTGAAATGTTTTATGCAGAAATGTTGGGTGGAAAACTTGGGAAGCTTTCAAGATAGTTACTAGAGCTTAACACAAAGACACACTCTGGTACTGGTACAAATTTGATAGTACTGGTTTATAAATGACTAGGTGAGTGAGTAGGTAACCCTAGCTCGTTTGTCGTGAAATGTGAGAAGGGAACAGGAAGGAACAAAAGGCATTGTTTGCTCTCTATTCAAATATTAAAATGACTTAACCTGAGACTTGAATCTGTCAACTGAAACATTTCTTGCCTAACACTGTAATTAATCGCTTCCTCCTTGGTAGAATTTTTTTCCGGCTTTTTTTTTTTTTTCGGAAAAACAGCCAGAACGGCCTCTGCAAGACTTGTGTCCTTTGGTGTTTTGTTTTGACATCACCTTGACACTAAGCTGTCCTCATCAAGTATCTTAATCTTAAAAGTGCCCCCAACCAAAATGTTCTCGTTTTCCCAGCTGCCAGAAAAGCCAGCTGATAAAAATAGCAGGGGTTGACCTCTGGTCGGCTGCCGGCTCTGTTACACAACCAGTTGCGTACAGTAGACTCTGGAGACGAGACGCTGCTGCTGACCAACTTGGAAGTGTTCTCTGGTCAGAGTGTCGGCCCCAGTAGGCCTGCAGGCCATGGATTCCTGTCTTAACCATAACAGACTATGACCCTCATGCCATTTTCAGCATTGACTGTATGAACAGGTGCCATAATCTAAGAAACAGTATGATTAAAACACACCCAATATGCCTTCCATAGTCTGATGGCTAGAGGAGTATGGTCCTGTCTAACCAGAACTTAGTAGCCTTAAGCGTAGTTGGCTTTTTTTTCCTGCTGTGTAACTGTAGTTAATGTGAAGGCTGTACAAAACTGGGTGCACCAGTACATTCATCATCAAGTCAGTTCATGTATGATGGGCCTTTTGCAACTTGCGGCTCCCCCTAGCAGTTATGAATCCAATTAATGAAAAGCTGTAAATTGATTGAAGCATTGCATCAGAGCTGTTGCCAGATTACATCAGCCTTTGCCCGTGGGTGAGGGTGTGTGTGTATGTGTTCCATATTTTCATTCTATTCAGTATAACTATCTCATGGTACTGCTGTATATAAATGAGAGTTAAAAATAAAGTTCACTGTCTGTTCTATGTCTTTCACGGTCTCCTTGCACAAAATGTTAGTTCCTGTACCCGTTGCGCCTGTATGGACTGCTTCTACGTTAGCTGTTGATGTGTCTCAGCAACAATGTCACAAGTTTTAATTTATTGTAGTTGGCGAACAGAGTAATTCTGATACCCTGATATCTATCCCAGAAGTTCTCAGCCTTTTGGTTTGTAACCCCCCCAAAATACAGCCATGCCTACTCGTGACGCCCCTGTTGCAAGCTTAAACCGGCAGCAGTGTCACTGCAGGATGCTAATTTTTATTGTTTTGTGTATGTGTAACTCAATTAATTGTTGGAAGAGTCTGCAAATATTAATTACTTCTAATGAAAAAGGTGTTCATCACAAGAATTACAAACAAGCTAATATACCGTAGTTGTATACTAGCAATGTATTTCTTTATATTCCATAAATCATCCTGTATAGGCCCAAACTTGTGGCAGCACCAAGCTTGTTTTTCACGCCACAGCTTTAGCAAGCCAGATATCGGCTGGGCTGCCTGCCAGGACTCTTGGTGTTTTCTTGCCCTGTAGTACTACATTGGCATATACATGCACCATGCAGCCCTTTATAGTCTTAAAGGGGATTATGTATGCCTGGATCCTTTTTCTTGCACTAAATTTCCTGAATCTCTCTTCCTGAGCAAAAGAGGCCTTATTCTTCCATACCCATAACCTTCTCCGCATTGCATCTTGTCCAAAGGGAAATTGTTTTCTCTGTGCAGGAAAGGATTAAGTAACCATGTATTGTTTTGATATTTTCTCTCATGCGTCTCTGGAAAGCACATAATATCTCCGGCCGAATTCCAGGAACCATTACTCACAGCTTGGCCCGTTGAGGTGTGTCCGAATGTATCCTGTCGCCATAGAGACTGGAGGATGTGCACACACTCCTTCTTACACACGCATACTTGGTGCAGCTAGCCTGGAAACTAGGCTATCTGATTTCCTTGGAAGTGTGTTTTTTTTTCCCTTTCCAGTCTCCAGTGTGATAAGGTGCTCCAGGGAAGGGTTGAGGCAGAGGACAATCAATATTTGCTGTGGTGGAGTTTGGGTAGCGTGTCTGTTTGGGTTGACGTGTCTACATTGCCTGCTCTGCATCCAAGAGGGTGACTACAGGGCAGGGTGTTATGTGTCTTAAGTAACTATGAATGTTTGTTTTTTTTCCTCAATACACAGGGTGTGATGTAGCTGTTCTTTTTACTGTTAAACTGAGCTCCTATGTAGAAAGCTGGTTTAGATTTTGGAGGGAATCACAGATGTTTCATTGATTTAGGCCCAGAACACTTGGAAGAAGATGTAATATAATACAGGATTCACTCTGTAACACTGGATTCAGTAGACAGGCTGGAGCAAGTCCAAAAATTATGTCAGCATCCCATCACCCCAGTTATCAGTACTATTCCTGACATTTATAGTGGGGAAGAGGTGAAATTACAGAAGAGAGTGTCCTGATGGAATACTCTTAAAGTGCGACACACTTCCACTCTATTTGCCAACATTTTATTGTAGATCATTAAAGATCAAGTGACGGTCTGGATAGATCTCGGATGACTTAAATATTGGCTCACTCTCATTCATACAGTGTTTGCCCTTATCTGTGTGTATTGTGAGTCACATGTGCAGAACATCTTTTCAAAACACGACTTGTGACTGAAGGAGGTTCAGTCGCAAGTCGTCATCTCAAATGAGATGAATCTAGGTTAGATCCTGTTAGAGGTGAGACATCCCGGATGTACTGTAGCTCTGAGGCTTCTCACCTACAAATGGGGTCAGAAATTAACACCTGCCAAACAGGAAATGCCAGTACAATTTGTCTTGGCTGGTATATCGTCAAGGGTCACCTCCCACACTGGTCACGATAACATTTGATCATGCCTCGGTTATATACAGTCTTTGACACTGGCTCTACAGAAAGTGCTGGCAACTAAACTTCTGCCAACCATTTCTATGAAAAATGACATTTCTATATAAGTGTATGTTATATTGGCTCGTGCAGGTACTTTTTTTTTTTTTTTAAGTTTACCAGCCCTTGGCAGGTTAGCCAAAAAGTTAATTTACTTTTATTTAATTCCAATGCCTGCAAAGCATCACTTCATAGACAAACTACTCAGTATAGCCTATTTTTTTTTTGTGTTTGATTCAGAGATTAATGTGACAAAATCAGCATGATGTAGTAGTCTAGGTTTTCCTGTAGGCATACATGTTCAATTTTGGCAGCCCACCATCTTTGACTCAAGCAACATACATGCAAAGCAGTTTGACCTATTTGTCGCACATTATCTAGTAACCTACATTTGGACAGGTAAAGCGGAAGGCTAGCTTCTAAGCCACTTCTGGTTTAATAGCATTAGCCACACTAGTGCAAATCCTCATAGACATTACATTACATAAGCAGCCATTACAATGAATAATCTTTAAAATTCAAAACCACAATGTCAAGTAGTTTCATTCACTATAAAACCATCATAGTCAATTTTGAAACTTACAGCAAAATGTTAACACCATAGTTCAGAATGGGAGGCAATGAGAATTTGAACTGATGTGACCAGAATTGCGTCCCTGTGTGTTTTGATGAACAAACACTGGAGTCACGCAGCATGGCCTTCTGTTTCCCTATGAAGAATAGTCTGGTATCATGACCTTCAGGCTTCCTGTTTTCATCCAACTTTAACAGCCAGACTATTTTCAGTGCGCAAGCGGCGGATAACCTTTACATTGTTTGTTGGTTTTGTCATATCTGTTTCTTCATGAAGCAAAGCAAGGCTCTGAGTCAGTTTGTTTTTGTGCCTCTTAATGCTTTGCACTGTGCTGTCTGGTGCAAAATAAATGTTATGTTATTGTACGTAGGCCTAGTGTTTTGTGTTGAGTTGTTGTTTGCAGTGAAAAGTGCTTGTTTTTTTTTGGACGACACATGACGTTTGTGGTTGAGTTGGCTGTTTGTTGTTGACGTCGGGTTGTTTTAATGGGTGAAACTGATGTTTACAGTCAGTGCTGTAGTGCTGACTGCAGTACAAAGCCTGCACCCTGTGTTCTAGAGCGCCAGGGCTGAAAAACAGAGCTCAGCATTCACTCAGTCAGTGGACAGTGGGCAGCTGAGTGGTTCAATAGCCCTGGCAGCGGTATGCCAGGAGCTGCTGTACCCTGCTGACTGCCTACTACCAACACAAAGCATCCAGCTGCTGCTCCTCACATACTGAGCAGTCTCTAAAACCTCTTGTATTTGTCTTGGAGTGGAAATGGTCTACGCAAAGCAACATTGCCCTAACAAGTCATTATGTGTCTAGTTTTGAACATCAAGCATTTTAGCTATCACACAATGCTGGAAAACATCAAAAATCAACATTGCCAATGACATGTGCATATGCCACTCCTTGGCTGTGGATAAGAACGTCAGCTGAATACCTAAAATGTATGTGGGTTCCTATGCAGCTCTGTTAAATTTTAAGCCCCATCTTATGTCACAGTGAATTGGCTGTTCTCATAGAAGACCTGAACTGAACTCGAAGACCTATGGGTTGTCCCACGCTCCACAGAACACAGCTCCTTTATCGACAAGACTCAGCTGACACTAACTCAGCCAGCCCCAAAAGCCTTGTGAACAGCACTTGCTCTTCCAGTTGATCTCTCACAGTCTGCCCCCCCAACCTTTCTTCTCTCAGGCTTAAATCTCAATGAATCCTGGTAGCCTACATTCAGACACATTGCATGTTTCCAGTCTCTGTTCCCCTTGACTAAGTGGTAGTTTTGCGCCTGATGGGATTGCATTGCACCACCACTCCCCCTCTCTTGCTGCACTCTTGTCTTTCTTTCTGTCTGTATCTGTCTCTGCTTTCTTTTTTCTGTACGTCTTTCTTTCCACTGGCCTTTCTTTGTCTTTGTTTCTTTCATTCAACCATTTGCTCATTCACTCACAGATAAATGCATTCATTGATATCCTGGAAACTGCAGTTTCAGAAGGGTTCAGAATAGGGAGTTTTGCAGTCGGCAATAAAAACAGAGAAATAGTGGTTCATGCAGCAGTGACAAATGGATGAAATGAGAGTCGCAGGCCAGCATAGTGGCTCACTTTGACCTGGGCTCTGCACACTTTCGCTTTAACATACCTGTCTGGTCTGATGTTCAGACGTGTCATTATCTGCCCTCCAGAGAGGCCCGGCAGTTATGCAACCGTGCCAATCAGATCCAACATGGTGGATGGCGGCGATTTAAGAAACAGGAGCCATAGGTGCTGCTGCAGTGACAGTGTGCCAGTCAAGCCCAGTTGTGTAACAGCTGCCTTGACTCTGCACAATAGCTAAGCTGTCTCTGTTTTGTGTTTATGAGAACACATAATTTGGAGACATTGTGTTGCCCCTGGGCACAGCGGCTGTTATTGTGTATTGAGCCCTTTGTTGTAAAGGAATTAAAAAGTGCAATAGTTGAGCCTGGGCCATTCTCTGCTGTGGCTCAGCTCAAGTGAGAAGTTTGGAACAGTGCGGAGGTGAAGGAGCTTTTGTTTGGCCTCTCACTCATTTTCGGCATAGAGCTGTTCTCTGCCCGCCTATTCACATTCTTCACAGTCTCACACAGCTCAATACTTGCATTCCCAAGAATACATGAACTTTTTTCTTAATGAATTGGATAGAAGCTTGGAAATGAAAGTCCCATTGTAGCTGTACAACATTTAAAAATAAAGCTGTTTCGTTTCCTGAATATTGCAATTAAAATATGTATTGTTAGACACTTGGACACAACGCTTTCTGTATACGTTTTTGGTGGTGTGGTAAAAATTAAAAGTTGGGGTAAAATAAGATATTAATGTTGATAATGTTTAAACCAATGCTTTCTCTGACCTGCAGACTAGGGGTTCTGCCTAACACAATAATACAATATAAGAGGCCGTCTGACAAACCTTTCCCCCTGCAAAAAACTGTAGCTTCTTGCAATTTTGACACTCTCAGATGAATTTTGTAGCCCTTATACCTATGCTAAATTTTGCCTGTGTCTGGTAAGTTTGTCACCAGCTAATTAGCCAGTTATTCAGACAGGTGCTTTTCTATTCTAAAAACTAACTAACTCATCCAGTCAGGGGTTCCCAAACCTTTCCATGTTAAGAACCCCCAGATCGATGCACTTAAGGCGACAGATGGCCATCTAATGAAGTTTTTGTCTCAGGCACCGACATCTGATAAGATTTTTATTGTCTGTACTGCATGTAGGGAGATAACAGTGGATGAAGTGAAACTTATCAGAATGCACATTTCCTCCTAATTCTAACTTCTAGTGAAATTAAATATGAACTATTCCCCAAGGACCCCTTCCCTGTTTGGGGAACCACTGAGCTAGATGGTTATTCTTTCTTTCCTTCCTCTTTCAGGCCTATGAGCGGCGGTTCCCCACCTGCCACCTCATCCCCATGTTTGTGGCGAGTGACGTGGTGGATGAGGAGACCAGCGAGGATGGAACCACCCACAGGATTGAGCGCCGCTGTGCCCTGGATGTGGACGCCCCACGCCTCCTCAAAAGGGTGCGTTGAGAACAGGCTTAGGATCAGACAGTCACCAGAATCCCGCCCACCTCCTCTTCACTGGAAAGAGAAATGTGAAACTGAAAAAAATTCAGGGCCCTAGGGACGACTTGACTTGACTGAATTTCACTCAAAAATGAGTATCTGCACAGACAAAGTGATTGTGGTCTTGAAAATGAAAATCATAATTGAGTATTACTGGAGATATTAGCTATCCTATGTTTTCTGCTCACAAAATAGTAACATTTTCAGTATTTCCCACAGTTTAGCAGGTTAGTTTGGCGGTGGGGTTATGGCTGTGTGCCGTGTATTCCTCTGCCAGCGTATTGCATCACAGCGTTATACAAAACATTTTGTGGTTGCTTTATAATTTGCCTGGGCAGGCTGCCAAAATATACACAATATATGGGGAAAGCCTGATGTTAGAGCTACAATCACTTTGCATTTCTGGGTAAATTTGTGTTTTCCATTTGTCACTCCAATCTATGTATGAATATGAATAAAAGAATAATTTTGAGTCTGTGAATTTCCAATTCCAGATAGTTCATGTAGCTGCAGCAGTTTCTCACTGTCACTGATATCCTGCAACTGCATTCGTTGTGTGTCTGGTGCAGATTGCGGGGGTGGACTATGTCTACTTCAGCCAGAAGAACACCCTGAACCGAAAGGAGAGGACGCTGCACATCGAGTCCCATAATGAGACCTTCTCCAACAGGGTCATCATCCATGAGACCTGCTGCTATTCGGTCAGTAGCATACACACGTTTGCCTTTTGGTGGACCTCATGCCATTTGCTAGAGGCCATTATCCAAAGCACCTTACAGTACTATGAGTGACCTGCCGGCAGTGCGCCCATGTTAATGTCCGTGCCTCCCCTCATTTCTCCCTGCTTCACGCTGAAAGCCTTTCTAAATGGACAGAAAAAAGCTGTGTTCAGACTAGCACTGAGTATGTTGCTTGCTATTCCAACCCTTCTCTCTATGTGAATTATTCAGCCCCTTTACTCACAATCTGGCTGAATGCACTCAAACACTGATCTGAAACCAGCCTATATGCCCCCTCTCCCAGGCCCCGTTGCTGTGCGCCGCACGCTCAACTCTGACCGCAGATCTGCCCCTCAATGAATGGATGTGCTCTGAGTTAATGAGGTCAAGCACATTGTATTAGCCTCTAACCAACTAGAGTGCTAATTTTAGGTCCAAGGCCACACAGGGGTTCTTATTATGCGCTTTAGCACTTGACGCTAACAGACAGTAACTGGGATAGACAGCTCAGTTAGACTGAGCTAATGGACTTGGCTAAAGCTAAAATATTTTGGTAGCCAAGGCTAATGAATCTCACAGCACTGGGCCTTCAGAAAGTATTCAACAGCCATGACTTTTTTTTTTTTTTTTTTTTTTTTAACATATTATACATAAAAATACCCCACAATGATGAAGTGAAAACCTATTTTTATGGGTTTTTTTTGCCGAGTTACTGAAGATTAAATTCTGAAATATTTCAAGTTCATCTCAAATACAGCCCCCATTACAGAGCAGCTACAGTAGTGCTGGAATCGTTTGATGGATAGAAAGAACAAAGCTGTATTTTATAAGGAAGGCAATACAGGAAGAGAAGTTGGTGCCTAATGCTAATCAACGTCCTGATGATATGCTCTGATTTGGCTGAAAGTGACTTTCATAACCTTTATACCACACACCATGTAACGGGTAAGAGGCATACATGTGTGTATGTGTGTGTGTGTGCTCATGTTCAGCTTACAAACTCTACAGTCTGCTCGTGTGTAAAGGGCTGGCTAATTTTATACGGACAGACTGACACGCACACTCCCACTCGCAGCGCACAGTGTGAAATTTGCTTTCTGTGTGCGTCATCATTCTGTAAAGCTGGGTGTGTGGTTGCCATAGTAACATGGTCATCTTGTTTCTGCATGTGTGTGTGTATATATACATATATATATGTATATGTATTTGTGTGTGTATGTGTGTGTGTGTGTGTGTGTGTGTACAGGTCCACCCAGAAAATGAAGACTGGACGTGTTTTGAGCAGACCGCCAGCCTGGACATCAAGTCTTTCTTCGGCTTTGAGAGCACGGTGGAAAAGGTTGCCATGAAGCAGTATGCCAGCAGTATCAAAAAGGTGTGTGTGTATGGTACACCTAATCATTTTTCACACACTCAAATGCCTACAATATTTGTTGGCATTTGTCCTACAGACAGACATACACACACCCAAGTGCAGGACAGTCATATAGTTTGAAATATTCATTGCACCCTTTCCACCATGTAACATGATGGGCGCAGTATTGATATTGCAGACATATCATTCCTGTATTCTGTGCAGTGAGTGGAGAAGCCTGGTGTTAAGAGGTTTCTGTTGCGTAAGTCAGCCTGTCCCATGTTGCTGTAGCATAAACAAGCTTGTGTAAGCTCTGAGAGTGGACTGGGGTCTTCTACTGTAGACCCAGTGAGTCATCTGCCTTCATTGGGGATGGATTCCTCTCTGTCTCCTTTACTTGCCTCTTTTTCTAATTGGGAGGCACTATATCCTTTCTTTGGTTAGTACATCGCAAATCCGCAGATACAGGAATCGTGAGCACTGTTGGGTTTTTCTTTAGAAATACGTTAATCACCTCCATCCTCTCTTTTCTAATCTACTTTTCTCCTTTTTATGACTCATTTTTTTACCCTCTTACATCTCATCTCCTTTAATCACCACCTCTTCTGCTATTCTCGCTCTAACTCCCATTCTTCCCTCGGTTCCCTCCCAGGGCAAGGAGATCATAGAGTTCTACCTGAAGGAGCTGGAGGACGAGGGGATCACCCACGTGCCCCGCTGGATACCCTCCTCCCTTCCTCTACCTGCCCCCAGGCCTACCAGCCTCTCCACCAGCCCGCCCGTCCTCCCCAAGCTCCCGGTCACCCCCGCCATCACCATCCCCCTGCCCGCCAACGCCAAGGACAGCGCCGCTCAGAATGCCAATCAGGACGCCGGTGCTCTTCAGGCGGACGGCCCAACGGAGAACGCGGCCGGAACGCCTGAAGGTCGGTGCCCACAGCTGATTGAAAATGGTCGTCAAAACCGCTACTGCATTGATTTTATAGTAGTAATAATCTTTATAGTAAAAATAAAAATCTATATTACACTACCAGTCAAAAGTTTGGACACACACATATTTCTTTCTTTGTACTATTTTCCACATTTTAGAATAATTGTAAAGACATCAGAACTATGAAATAACACAAATGGAATTATGCAGTGACCAAAAAAAGTGTTAAACAAATCAAAACTATCTTATATTTTAGATTCTTTCAAGTAGCCGCCCTTTGCCTTGATGGAAAGGCAAAGGCTTTGGAAGGAAACTTGTTTTTACATGGGCATCAACTTCAATATTTAATTTGTCTAAAAAAATAATTTCAAGCATAAGCCTTTAGAGTGTGTCCAGACTTTTTACTGGCAGCTGTATATAGCACTTTTCAAATCGCAGCAAGGTAGTAAAAGCAAAACATAAAATTGATAGCAAAAGCAGTGAAAGCTCGGTAACATAGGTTAGTTGAGCGAGGCAAGAAACAAGTGACTCTATAAACGGGAGGTCAAAAACAGTGAAACGTCATAAATTGGCAGAAAGAATTATTAATATACTATGATTTCTTGGCTATAAACCTTGCAGTTAACTGGTTTTGCCGTGTCGTGTTTGACTTCACTGTGATAATTTGAGGTGTTGCATTATGCTTGTGTGGTGCAGACAAGCTGGACGCAGACTACATCAAACGCTACCTGGGCGACCTCACCCCCCTGCAGGAGAGCTGTTTGATCAGACTACGCCAGTGGCTGCAGGAGACGCACAAGGGCAAGGTAACACACACACACACACACACACACACACACCCTCTTTTCACCAACAATATCAAATGCATGCATGAACATCATAGACTTTCTCCACACAACTAGCAACTTCATACAGTCGCCCTACTGTTGGCTTTGTTTACATAGTGATTTATTGGATTGACAGCTTTTTTTTGACAGCTTATGCCTTGATCAGTTGTTTTTCACAGTTGTCTGTCTTCTGTTTACATTTTGTACACAAGCTCATGAAATAAATCTCCATCAGCATTTAAATCTCAGCTCCCTCTGGTATTTTGGTTTCTTTGTCCTACTCACACTGCTTGTAATTCTTGTTTTTTTCCATCCTTTTTTTATTTTTTCAAGTTTTTTTTTTTCATGCGCAAATAAACTAAACCTCAACACTCTCCTCTTCCTATATCCAGATCCCTAAGGACGAGCACATCCTGCGTTTCTTGCAGGCCCGGGACTTCAACATGGACAAGGCCAGGGAGATCCTGTGCCAGTCTCTGACCTGGAGGAAGCAGCACCAGGTGGACTACCTGCTGGAGACCTGGAGCTCACCGCAGGTCCTCCACGACTACTACACCGGCGGCTGGCACCACCATGACAGAGGTAAGGTGCAGCCGTGGGAGGAGGGGAGGAGGGGAGGAGGGAGGGAACCAGTTTGTGTGTGTGAATTCCGTAAAAAAAAAAAATGCTACACCTTTTTTCTAATTTTCGCCTTTTACATCCACACAGTCAGTTGAGCAAGTGGACACATGCTGCATGCTCACCCCCGAATGCCTCCACTCTCACTCAGCATTAGTGACATTCTTCCCGCACTGAACATGCAAGCCATCGCTCTTTTGCATACACACACACACACACACACACACACACACACACACACACTGGTGATTGATGTAGGTCACCTCAGTCCCGGCCATACTACTATCCTGAAGAACATCTTGGTTCTCTGATTACCCACAGACTCAAGTTACACACACACACACACAAATTAGCCTCATTCTTGGCAACCCACAGCCTTCAGCTATGCATGTGAATTAAACATGAGGCCAATTTGTCAGCCCTGTTTGGTTACCCAAATAGCTCTCAACACACACAAACACACACACAAACACACACTCACAGTCCCATTGACTGTTATGGAGTCTTTATTTAGAACCTAGAGCGAAACCATTGACAAACTCTGGAGTCGCTTATCTGCCCTTACGTTCAGCTTTCTCCCTGCTCTCCTCCTCTCTGTCCCCTTTAATTCTGCGGTTTCGAATGGATTTTCTGCAGCCTTATCAGCGTGCAGCTAATCTCTTATCATTCTTTCTACACGTCATTTTATGGGATACACATGCATAAAGCAAAAGAACATTTCTCGGCGTACACGTTCCGTTTATTGACTTATTTACACAACATAAAGCAACAGACGGGCAAACAATTCAAACCTCTCCTTTTTAACAGTTACACAGCCTTGTAGGAAGTAGATAGAAGTGTGATAGATAATGTTGATGTTTGTTTTTTCCTCCAGATGGTCGTCCTCTGTACATCCTGAGGCTGGGCCAGATGGACACCAAAGGACTGGTCCGTGCACTTGGAGAGGAGTCTCTGCTCAGACATGTATGTACCACTGCTGAAACACACTTCAAACTAATATCTACATGTGTGTGTCTTCATGTGTGAGGCTGTGTGTATGTCCGTATGGGTCAGTTAGGGTGTAGGTCAGACATTTAGTGGTTGGATTATAGATTAGGGAATGAATGGCATGGCCTGTCAAATGTAATAACACAAGGGCGTGTGTGTATATATAGCTTGTATGTGCCGCTTGTAATTTTGATGATCTAGGAATTTGAGTATATTCTCTTCTCGATGTCTGTCACTCTGGATAAGACCATTAGCTAAATGCTTGAAATGTAAAATCTAAATGAAAATCTGTTGGTGCACTAGTATACAAACAAACTCCTTGGGTAATTTCAGGTGCTGTCCATCAACGAAGAGGGTCTCAGACGCTGTGAGGAGAACACCAAGGTGTTTGGGCGACCTATCAGGTAAACTTACAGTACAGATCAATACCAACTCTCCTCAATAACAGTGGCTGAAAGACTGCTATGTTGGTTATGTAACAGCAACTATCACTCACGCTATTTTGCTTTAAACTCTAGCTTTAGCGTGGGTGTAGATACATAGAGAGGCAGGGCTAAGTGGAAAAATTGACTTTAACAAACAAGCAAAATTACGTAAATACATGCTACTACATTGCACACTGAACTGTGTTTAGATGGTAGTTGAATTTTTTTTTGTATTGCAACTCTACCCTGTATATACCCAGATGACATGTGTCCTTGGTTTTATAACAGCAACCAGCACTCAGGCTATTGGATTCAGTTCACTGCTTGTAGCATGGGCACAGGTGTAGCTGGCAAGGTTGTGCGGTTTAAAACACAAACACACACACACACGTGCATGTGCGCACACACACACACACGCACACAAACGCATACACTCACACGCACACACAATGAGTGAGTCCAGAGGAGTATTATCTCCATCTGCATGGAAAGAATGCAGTGGGTTATTTTCTGAGTGCTCTGATTCAGATGGCAATGGAGAGGGAGGGAGTGGAGATGGTATCTGTCATCTGTCAGCTCCATCAGATAGGAGTGAGGAGGTGGCTGGGAGAAGAGCCATGCAGGAACGCATGTGAAGTGGGCTGTGGATGGATATCACGCCAGAGCCCTTGTGCAGAATGCATAGAGGGAAGGGAGGTGGGGGGAGGGAGAGGCAACTGAGGCGGGAAAAGGTACGAGAGGGCGTTGAGTTCAGAGTTGGCGAGTGCTGCCTTCAACACTTGAGCTTCACTTCAGGGTGACAGGTGCTAAGTGGTGGAAAAAAGAGGCCGTAGCCGATGTGTGTGCTAGGCGTTTATCCACTTCCTAATCCTCTCACATCTCTTTGGTAGCTGTTGGACGTGCCTGGTAGATCTGGAGGGTCTGAACATGCGTCACCTGTGGCGACCGGGGGTCAAGGCCCTGTTGAGGATCATCGAGGTTGTGGAGGCCAACTACCCAGAGACACTGGGGCGACTGCTGATCCTGAGAGCTCCCAGAGTCTTCCCTGTCCTCTGGACACTGGTGAGAACCAGGAAGGGAATACACTAGCTGCAACAGTCTCAAACGCTCCACTTACAGCATGCAGTTCATATGTTGACATACAAAACCCACACCAAGCATGCATGCGTTCTACTGCGCTCTTCTCAATGCTGATTTATTGTTTATGTATAGTACAGCGATTTAGCCTGTTTGCTATGTGTACTGTATGTGTTTAACCTCTGATCAATCCTCCTCCTCGGCCCCTAGGTAAGTCCATTCATCGATGAAAATACCCGTAAGAAGTTCCTGATCTATGCAGGCAATGATTACCAGGGTCCTGGAGGACTGGTGGATTATATCGACAAGGAGATCATCCCTGACTTCCTGGGAGGAGAGTGCATGGTAAGTGTGTGTGTGTGTGTGTGTGTGAGAGAAGGAGATACATTTACACTTGCAGGTTGTCATCTGAGACTATGATATAATTCTGAATCTGCTCTAGATTCTGTGACATGATCTGTGTTAAGGGAGAAGCGATTGACATTATGTAGACTACCTACCACCTTGGGGTCTCCTTTACTGACCTAATTCTGTGTGTGTGTGTGTGTGTGTGTATCTCTTCCTTTCTCTGCAGTGTGAGGTACCAGAGGGCGGCCTGGTGCCCAAGTCTATGTACCGGACAGCTGAGGAGCTGGAGAACGAGGACGTCCGCCTGTGGACAGAGACAATCTACCAAAGCGCGAGCATCTTCAAGGGAGCGCCGCACGAGGTGAGGCCCAAAACAGAGCACCTCTGCTGGGGAAGGGGAGGGAGGAGAGAGGGCAGCGTGTGGGGAGCTTAAGGGAACATGCAGGGCAGGACAATATTGTCACGAGCACCACAATTTCAGGTACATCACGTTTTTAAGTCAATAAGTGAGAATTTCCAACAGTATGGTTCGTATTTGTCCTACATAGTGGGTATATATGCTAGTCTACACGTGTTATACCCTGAGGCGTGTGCAGCTATGACAGTATTGCCTTCTCTTGCGTTTTCCTTTTCAATAGAGAGATCCAAATATGTTTTCTAACCTCAGTTGCATTGAGAGCACTGCCACCTAGTGGTTTTAGCTTGTAAATTAATTCCAAGTGGTCCCCAAGTCAAACCAGGGAACAAATTTGGCATGAAGTTTGCTTTGAAAAACCCATCTGCCCGCAGTGACATACTGGTAGAGGTGTTATATAACTTATAGCACAGGGAGAGACACCTGGCCATATGGATCCTCTCTTCTGGAAATAGGTTTGATTCAGGTTAATTATCCCATGACCTTTTAAACAGATGTTCACAATTTTCTCTCTTGCTCTCTCTCTCTCTCTCTCTCTCTCTCTCTCTCTCTCTCTCTCTCTCTCTCTCTCGCTCTCTCTCGCTCTCTCTTTTGCATTATACATTTTTAGGCATTTAGCTGGAGCTCTTATATGGAGCAACTTACAATGAGTGCAGCAATATAATAGGCTTCAGTTCCTTGACTACACCAGTTTCATAGCAGCCAGTAATAAGGAGTGCAAGGGTCACAGCCATAGTGCCATAGGAAAAGAAATAAAAATAAGAGCTCAGGAGAGAGAGGTTGAAACATTTCTTTCGCTTTCCCTCTGGTTGTTTCCTCCATTTCTCTCTTCACATATCACTCCATTAATTTCTTCTTCATTCATTCATTTCTTCTTCACTTCTTCCCACCAACCAGCTGCTGATCGAGATCATTGACGCCTCCTCTGTCATCACCTGGGACTTTGACGTGTGCAAGGGCGACGTGGTCTTCAACATCTACCACTCCAAGCGGGCCCCCCAGCTGCCCCGTAAGGACCCCCTGGGGGCCCACGGCATCACCTCGCCAGGGGGCAACAACGTCCAGCTGATCGACAAGTCGTGGACCCTGGGCCAAGACTACAGCATGGTGGAGTCTCCGCTCACCTGCAAGGAGGGAGAGAGTGTGCAGGTCAGCATCCAGGATCATGAGTCTGTGTATCATGGTCCTTATCAAGAACAATACATGATAGAAACTTCATACTTACACCACAGGTTCCCCCTATATAGTAGATAATCTGATTAGATTTTATAATAATAATAAACAATAATAATAAACTTTATATATATAGCACATTTCAAAACAGAGTTACAAAGTGCTTTACAACAAGTTTAAACGAGTTTAAAACGTCAATAAAACATCATACAAGATGAAGGACTTAAAAATAGAAATGAACACCATCTAAAAGAAGGAATACAATGAAATGGAATACAATAAACAATAAAACAAATTGAAATAACTAAAATTTTAAGATTTTGGATCACCTTGCTGCATAAATGTGCATATTAGTGAGGAGAAAGTGATTTTCTTGAAACTACTATAACTCCTTAAAGCTTTAAGATAAGGAGTTCATATTAATATCACCCATGTGTTATGTGACGACAACTATGTAACTATGTGACATTTAAATATTTTCTAATTAAAGCATTAATTATCTTAATTAACCACGAGCATAACTGATGATTTTTTTAGTATATCATGGTACAGCAGGACTTTAGGCAGCTGAAGTGCCTCTTGTTATTTCTACTGGTTTCTATTAGTGATTTTATATTCAGTTTGTGTGGTTATATTCTATTTTTCTTTTTCCCCTGCTGAATCCTGCTGAAAAAAATCTAATTTCAATCACTAAAGTTTCATCTCATCTCTTCTCTTAAGAACTGGCTTCTCACAGGCCAGAGAGGTCAGCTCCAGCTGGCTTGCTGCAGGCTGTATTCACAGGTTATTATATTGATGATGGCTGTACCATGAACTCAGGAGTCTCTCCTCTCCGCAGGGCTCCCATATAACGCGGTGGCCGGGTTTCTACATCCTCCAGTGGAAGTTCCACAGCATGCCAGCCTGCTCTGCCACCAACCTGCCCCGGGTGGACGATGTGCTGGCCACCCTGCAGGTCTCCTCGCACAAGTGTAAAGTCATGTACTACACCGAGGTGTTGGGCTCTGAGGACTTCAGGTTGGTAACTCTGTGTGTGTGTGTGTGTGTGAGAGAGAAAGAGGTTAAAGTGTATGTATGTGTCCATATCTTTTATATTTTTAAAGGTTATTTGTTTACCATGATGTTGTAATAGTGTTTTTATTTCAGACATTGTGACTTTTCCTTTGTGACTCCATTTTTCACTCCTGTCTCCTTTCAGTTTTCCCCCTATGTCTCTACAACGTACCACATAGTGCCACGTATGATATTTGAATGAGTTGAACCTGTATTGTTGCAAAAAGTAGATTTCAAAATGCCCTAAGAGCATCATGAGTTTTTTTAGGACCCCAGTTATGAAATGAGGATGCTTCCCTCCCTCTGAGGCTCCTTTTATCCAGCCTTTTCTGTTCAATACGCTCCTGTTCTATCGCTCACAATCCCCTCCTCCTCCTCTCTTCCTGTGAAGAACGGCTTGCTGTGATGTGCAGAGTTTGTAAGTGGCCCAGTGTTTGCCCCTTTTCCGTTAGCACTACTTATCATCATTGCTGCTTTTGGCTGCTAATTTGAACAGCCCCCTCCATAGTAGTCACTCTTCTGATTCAGCAAGGAGATGCTTGTTTGCATCTGTTTTTGCTTTTGTTAGCATTGGCTAACAGGATGCCGTAGTCTTTCTCAATGCACTTTACTTGCACTGGAGAAAGGATTCTTGCACTGAGACTATAGTCTAACTCTCTACTTGCTGTCCTCAGCCACCCTGCTTGCATGACTAACAATATTAGGCATCCTAGGTTGGGTTGAGCTGAGCACACTCTTACTCAACTGGTGTGTGTCTACACACACACAAATGCACAACCACTCCCACAGACACTTCCTGGCATCTGCATTTGTTTTTCTACAGCCATCCATTTGTACTACCAATCTCACTTTGCTTTCACCGCACTTGCTGTTTCATCACTTCCTTCTCTAAAACAGACTGAGAGCATCATCTAACTCATTCTAGTAGTATTTAACAGGATGTTTTGCTCATGGTTAAGAATTAGGCATTATGTTACAGTATAGAACATTTAATCAGAATCTTTCTGAATCATTAAAACACCAACTTGAGTTAGGTGAATATGAAATTTATATATTGACTTACTTACATACTCTGAAATTATTTGAAATCAAAGCAATTGTACCAAACAGCCTAATTATACCATTTGGTAAAGGAAGCCAAAACTCTCTTGACTTATTCATGCAAAACAAAACAAAAAGCCTTTTTTTATAGTTATGACTGTGTCAACTAAGCCTTTAACAATTTTGCCCCGCCTCTTCCCCAGTATTTTTGAAAATACTTAACTGGAAAAAGCAAAGTCTTTGGCAGTTTCATATCCTCTCTCAACCAGCCTAATTATAGCGTTGCTGCTTGGTCTGAAACCCAAAGTTTCTACCTGATATTCTATTGGTTGTTGCAGCCTATGGCAGAGCCTGAGCCTTGTGTGCCACACAGAGTGAACCTCCTTCTTGTTGGTTTGATTTGGCTGCATGGTTCTGAATCTGCATCATGAGCACTGGCCTGGATAAAGCACGAACTGTGCACACACAATGCATTCAGTTAGGAAAATGGCTAACTTGGTTTTCTGTCCCATGTTCTCCCCTCTCTCTCGATGTCTGTCTCTGTCTCAGGGGTTCGATGACCAGCCTGGAGTCGAGCCACAGCGGTTTCTCTCAGCTCAGCGCCGCCACCACCTCCTCCAGCCAATCACAGTCCAGCTCCATGATCTCGAGGTAGAAACTGGAAGCTGGGGACTACAACTTTGGACTACAATACCCACAATACCCCCCACTGCCCTTATCGTCAACCCAAGCCAACTTCCATCTACCCCCCTCCTCTTCAGACTGTACCTACGACACAGCCAGTCTCTGTGGAACTGAAGCATGCTTGCACAAACAGGAGACAACGAATTAAAAAGAAATCTGCGACAAAAAGAAAATACAAAGACTATGTGTTCAATTTATAAAGGGCTGTTTTATCGCACAAAGGTCATGTATTTTTCTTGCCTGCCGTCTCTGCCGGGCAGCCGGTTGAATCAGAACATTTGGAGAACATTTGATTGCTTCGATTTTGTCTTTTGCGCGGTGGAAGGATACAAGACGGGAGATGAGCTGGTGCCTTTTGGGGCAATGAAAGCTGGAAGAAGCAATATTCTCATCCTGGGAGCTGTGGGACCAGATGAAGAAACTGGAGGCGCTGTTACATATATGCATATTCATGTACACACACACACTCTCAAACAATTACCACACACACCTCACTTAATGTGCATCGGCTGTAAAGACTGGATGTACTGTTGGATACAAACAAAAAACACACACATGCACGCACACACACACAGAGACACACGCACAGATGCTTGATGACATGCAAAAATCTACAGTGTTTGCCATATTACCAGAGGGGTTTATTTAACCTGGTGAATTGTTTATAGGTCAAGTGTGGGTGGTTGGTGTAAACTCTTACTAGACCTGGGTCAAATATCATTTCCAAATAATTAAAACTGTTTTTCAAAACTGCATGGAATATTGAGTGGGTGGCGTTTACTGAATCACGGCAATACAGATGGGGTCAGGAGAGTGGTCAGTCACACAGAAGTATACTACATTGACTTCAGATATTTTCCTGTGGCTGTCTGAGCTTTCCGGCGGTCATTTTATTTGTCTTATGTGGCAAACCCCACCCATCTGTCTCATGAGGGCTTTATCAAACCACGAAAAGCATTTGAACACGCTATTTGACCCGGGTCTGACTCTTAGCGAGGTAATCCGCTAGAAGCAATAACACGAGTTTGAATTTTTACTGTGTGAAATATTTCTATTTATCATTAAGATGTATGTGGACTGTGGAGTATCATGGGTGCTTAGTGCAGATGACCTTCCTGTTGTAAGGTATGGACGGGCAGGCAGGCAGACGGGCGAACTGGTCCAGTAAACCACTACATTCTGCGACGTAAACATGACTATTTTGCTTTTATTTAAACTGCCATCAGTTCAGCAGAGAAAGAAAAATAACTTGCCGGTTTTTACCTTTATGGAATTTCATTATTTATTCATAAATCGAATCCGTAAATAATCTGGATTGTTACCGGAATGGCCAGTCAATCGGTTTGCTTTCTGTTGACTGTCTGCAGGATTGAGGGACACCTGTAAAAGAAATCAAGTTGTCAAGGAGATGCCTTGTCACTGATTTGTGAATGTGCTACTGATTGGCTCTGATTGGCTCATTGGTTAGCTCTCGCTAACCAATGAAATGCCTGAATTTGGAGGGTCATGATGTGATGGGTCAAAACTGCCATTATTATATATATTTTTTCTCAGAGTGATGTAGATTTAGTGTGCATTAAGGATGAATGTTACTTTGTGATGAAGCTTATCATTTGTCACTGATAGGAACGTATTGATACTGTACTGGTGTTGGGTGGAGATTGTTACTGTTTTGGAGGCGAGTACTTGATGGGGTGATGCGGTGCGTTACTGCATGCTCACATGGTGAAGGGGTTTACAGATCTATAATTTAGACTTATGAAATACTTGTAGCCATTTGAGAGCCATGTGTCAATACCATTTTAGCCTTTGTAATCATCAGTTAGAAATGTACCTGCTTTTTTGAGGGTCGCCTCTTTGGTAGATCAGCAATTATGGATTGAATGATGTCGACATTTCTAAATGCAATGCATCCATGCAACTGTTTGTTTTTTTTATACAGCCTCTGTGTGCTTGTGAAGCACTAATGACCACCTGTGGATTTGACTCCCTCCGAAGGGCACAAATGATCGTCCATGATCGAGTTTGTTGTAATGGGGCTTTTTTTGCAAAGTCCTGGATCATAAAAATGTTTATTCTGTGGTCAGAAAGTAGAGGGCTGAAGTGCTCGTCACACTGGGGTAATCAAATGTGTGAATATGTTGAACTAGCCTAACTTAAATCTAAACGATGTTGCTCCATATGTTGGTGATACACTTGGAAATCTTTTTGGAGCAGTAGAGATGTGCAACACTCCCTTCACCAGTCAACGAAGTGAGGTACGGGGTCAAACATCCCTTCAGAGTTGGCTACAAAATGTCCGTATGGCATTATAACAGCAATGCCAAGGCAACACATTGGCCACTGTTGCCATTTGACTCCTGAAACGTCACCTTGTGTAGCTCACAGCAAAAAGAAAACATGGGTATGAGGGTTTTCTCTTACATGGGAATCAAGTTCCTGAAATCACTGGCCCCCTGCCTGTTTTTTTGTTTTTGCTGTTACATGAAACACGGCTTGTTTTTAACCATGTAAACAAAAAGGTCAAGGGGTAATATGTGATATCTATGTGTCATTAACCGCAATAACATGAAATGCTTTACTGAGAAAAGGACCTCCTCTGAATGAGGACTGTTAAGCGTGAATGACGGTGTGAAAGAATGAGAATTGAGTGTTTGAAACGATGAAAATATTATGCCTGTAAATTGTCTAACAGTCCCCCGAACCCCACGGCCGGTGTAAATACCTATTTGTACTCTTTCCTTCTCACTTTCTGAAGCATGTCTAGAAATACAGTAATTTTCCCTCACTTTGCAATTCTTCCGGGAGACCTCATTGCCGTTTGATGGATCCTGCTCATTGGTTCACAAACAGGTCACATCAATTCCAGACCTCGTTTCTCTCTCAGATTTGTCCTCTTGCCTCTCTCTTTCTTCCTTTTACACTCCAGGTTTGCTCTGTTTTCCTTTCAAACACTTTTTTTCTGTACGTCTTTGAAGCAGAGTGGACATGTGCTTTGTAAAACTGGCTCACTAAGCTGAGTACTGAAGCCATAGACATAAAGTGTACTCAGATCAGATGTTGTGTCTCAGTTTCATCTGACTTCAGTGTCACTACAAGCACCAGAACACCTCCACACTCTGCCTCCCTGACTCTGTTAACTCTTTCTCTGTGTTCACCTGCGTCAAGGTCTCATTGACAGATGAGGGCTATAACCGTTTGTCTCGATTTGTCTTCGTCTTTCTGCTTCTCCTTTTCTGACGTTGTTGCATATCTTCATCTCTTTAACCTTGACGTGAATAATTATGTAAAAAGGACTTGTTTGGATTAATGAGAAAATGGCGCCTTTACATTTTTTGAAAGCATTAAACTTGAATTATGAGAAAATCGATGCGCTGTTGTGTTGAATTCATTTAACAGTTTGCCCCGTCTTTGCCTTAATTTTTTTTCAGCATTGTTTTTTTTCTGTGATGTGTGAAGTTGGATACACATTGACAACATCCACAACTTTTCATACAATGGCTGCGATAATAATAGTATAATATAATAATTGAGTGTAATTTGGCCCACCGACCCATGCATTAATCTTCTGTTTCTCAGTTTGAAATCCAAAATGTATTATGCTGTATATTCATAGTATTCTGTTACATCACCACATGGCCATCTTGGTAGGAAAATAACAGGTGATTGTAACAAATTAACAGGTGTTTATAATCAAATGACAGCCACAGCCAATGTGTATATATAGAGAAGCACCATATTGGTAGGAAATGGTAGTATAGGAATACTATATTAAGTTATAACTCAGATGAAGCCTCTTATTTTGAGTCCTTAACCTCTGTATACTATCATCAAAACAAGGTGTACAATTTGTTTGAGATAGAGTTTAGACAAGAAAAGTAGGAATATGGGAATCCAAATAAAAGATTTTATATTTACAGGAAACTTTTTTTTTTCATGTCCAGAATGTTTCTGTGTCATAGATCACACTTCTGTAAACCTTCCTCATGTTTTACTGTCCTTCCACAAATTAGTTTTATTTGAAAATGCTTCTATTACCAAGCTGCAAAGTCGTTTTTAGATATTTTAGATGCTGTCTAGAGATTTGCATGTTTGTGTGAATTTGTTCCCCTTCAAAATTTGGAAGCAGTGTGCCGCTGGCTGCCTTCACTCTTTTTTATCAATTCTTCATTGGTGAGATTCATAAAAAATGGGTTTTATGCGTGCTGCATCACCGACTTGAAACAAGAAGATTTCTCTGGTGACCTGAATCTTCTGGTAGCAAATTATTATTTTTGAAACAGAATTTTACTCTCAGGTATTGGCAACTCCACTGTGGGGAAGTTGAACATGTTAAATTAGTAAGTATGGCTGCTTTGCTTGTTATTCTGCTGTCTTATTGCAGCCCAGCCTGCCTCTGATTCTCTCTCTGATCCATTTGTGCCAAAGTCTTGTTCAGATTTGCATTCAAGTCATACAGCTTGTAATCCTCTGAGGATAGCGGCACAGCTTTATGAACCGTGTTGGGCACAGTAAGAGATGCACTGGTTACTTCCTCAAATGTATTTATTTTCTGACCCACTTGCCTCTTTCAGCTTCTTCGTTCAGTCTTGTTGCAGCTTATTCAACATGGCTCTCATCTGGCCCTCCATATTCCCTTTCTCTTTCCTCCCTGATCACTAACTCCTCAGTTTTTGCGTTGCTATTTTGCAGAGAGGTGTCAGTGTTCTTTTGCACCTCTCTCATTTGTCTTTCCTCCGCCTGGTTTCTTCATTCAGCCTCGACACGATGGAATTATTCAAAGCTTCTCTCTTCTACTGGTTTAGACACATGCTCCATCCTTTGCCGATCGTTCAGTCGAGCCACCGTTTTCAATGGTGAAAGTATTTTCAGTGGAGGATGAGTTTTGAAACCAGTGATGTTAGTGGAGCCAGCTGTCAGTAAATCAGAGGAAGAAAACCATATTTTTGTGCCATTAAGCCTCTGCATCCTCCCTCAGTCCTCTGTCTTCTGTGACTTTGTCGTCTGTTTCTGTCCATGTGTCATGTTTAGGAGTCTTGTCTACTCTTTGTAAGGCTGTTGACCCGGTTGCATTTGGCGCTGCCAGTAGCCTCTGCCTCTCCTCTGTTGAATTATTCTCATCACTGGACACTGTCGGTGTCAGACCATGCATCACCAGTCACCGCTCCTCTGAGTTTCTTTGTTTATCTAAGCATTCAACATTGTCTTTCCTTTGTCTAATGGATCACCAGTCAGTCTTTCTTTCTCACACCAAACATTTCATTATCCGTGTCTCTCTCCTTAGTCTTTCCTTCCTCTAGAGTTTGCAGATCATCCAGCTTGTATTTGCAGTGGAGTCAGTGTTTTTAATATTGGATGTGCTGTCAGTGGAGGCAGTGATGTTAAGGGACCACTGCTTTTTCTGCAACAAAAGAATCACTGGTTAGTAGTTGATTTTGTCTTTAGCAGATTCTCCTTCAGGCCATCTCTACTTCTATCATGTACCTGTTTGCTCGTTCATCAGCTGCAGCCAAGGCTTCTCTGATAACCTGCTTGTCCATCTTCTCCTGCCTGTTGATCCTCCTCGCTCTCAGCTTTCTGCCATCTACCTGGTTTCTTCAGAGCCTTCAGAGCCTGCCTCTTCATCATCTTCTTCTTCTTCCTTCCATATCATCTTCCGTCTGAGATCTGACACTTCACTACAGTCTCTTGCAGAGTGTGCTGACCTGCAGGTCGTAGGACTCCTCTCTGGGGTTTTGTACGCTGTGTGAGAAATACCTTCAGCTCTTTAGACCTTTGGTTGACCCGGCTGGCCAGGAAGACCAGCTCCTCTTCACTCATCCTCGTCTGTCTGGTACAAAAAACACAAGATAACGATGATTGATGAATGTACTCATGATGTGATGGTGTTAAATAAAGCTGCTATAGGGCATCCAAACTGTAGCTGCATTGCAATCCAAATCTTTTTACATTAACTTTCATTTTGGCTGAAGAAAATGAAGTTGTGACAATCATCTGCCCCTGATATAGTGAAGAAAAACACTTAACTTTGACACAAGTGCATATTCAGTGCATGTATTAAGTTATGTGAAAAGTGTGAACACTGTTGGTTACGTCTGATCATTTGACTGGAGCTGCCTGGTCCCATCTAGTAGAGAATAAAAGTTAAATGGTTCCAATTCCAATGAGCTAATGAGGCATTTGAAAGATAATAATTACAATGCAACTAGATGCTTCTCTTCCTATTGCATATGATTATTTTATTGTGAGTCTGACACTGGCAGATTAAAGAACTTCCATTGCACACCTTTGACTTTCTCCATGCTAAGACATTAAAGGACAATGTATTGAACTCATTTGCAAGTCTCCTGGATATAGGCCTACCATTTAGGAAACAAAGACAAAAATGGATTGCCATACAGCTGCCCAACACAAGTAAAACTCTTACATTTTTACTCCTTGAATGTGATTTAATTTATTTTCCAAGTGTTTCATTTGTACAGTTTAGTGCTTTACAAAGAGCTGCAATATCAGTACAGTATTCAGTTCGTATGGACTCACATTTTTTATTCATGTAGATTGTCCTAAAACCCACTAGATGGCGATAAACACCACGCCACACTGAGGCCCCGCCCTCGTAGTGACGTCATGCTGTAAACACGGAAGAAGATCACCCTCGGTCTTCAGTGTTACAAACGCAGCTTCTGTCAGTGATTTTCTCTTCCAAAAAAAAAGCCCTTTGCTTTCTGACCCTGTCTCCTCTGCCGGGCTGACACTGTCCACTGTCCAAATGTCCGATCCTGCCGAAGAGGATTTGGTGAAGCAGTGGGAAAGGTCAGCGGCCTGTTCTCTTTTCATTCATATAACTTAACGACATTCACACCCTGTGAAACGACACCCACGCGCTTCAAAGTTTACTCTGTATATTATGTAACAGGTGTTCCCAACCTTATTCATGCCGTGGACCCCCGAACAGATGCCACACATTGAGCCACAAGCGGCAATTGGATGATAATTTGTTCCAGATGTACAAATAATACCACAAATATATCCGGGTTGGGGGGCATTCATGAATTTAACTGAGATTGCATGGTAAATTCAAATTCACTTCCTGGAGTTGCAGTTGGAATTGGAATGTCACCCAGCTCCATGGAAACAGAATTGGAATTGAATTGGAATGGCAGGAAACAGAAATGAATTCCGTTAAATTCCATGAAATTCCACTTCTAAGAGAGGCTGTCTTGACTTCGTAAATATTATAAATCAAACATTATGAATCAAATAAAAAACAGTTAATCAAATCAAATACATTCAGTCATAATGTATGTATTAAGATTACATGTTATGCATCAAATACCACCTGAAAGGTTCCTTAAACATTTTATGATATTCAGTATTGATAATAGGCTATAGCACTATGTGTAATCTCAGATATGTGTTAAGAAAAACAAAACAAAAAAAACAAAACATGGAATTTAATTGAATTAAATTCAACTTCCTGAAATTCCAATTCAATTCCAATTCTGTTTCCTGTAGGTTTTTTCAAATTCCATTTCCAGTTCTGTTGAATTGGAATTGATGAGTTAATCCATGAATTGATCCCAACCCTGTAATATACATAGACAGAGAAGGGAATACAGCTCATCTCTAGCGGCTGGGATGGCTGATCCTCCAAAAAAATTCCAAGGCACACTTCTTTGCTGAAAAAGTTAAAAAGCCTTTATTGTATGGGCTACGCCAACGCGTTTCAACTATACAGTCTTCATCAGGGCATATAGAGCCAAGTAGAAGGGCTTGCTTATATAGTGATAACAAAATTGGCACCAGGTGTGGCTCAATCAGCAGCAGAAAAGCGGGTGGATATTCACTGACACTCATCTGTTAAAATGTATAAAGCAAATAAAGCAAATGGTAAGCAAAGCAGCGCTCCTTTAGCTTCATTCTATGAACCTGTAATATACGTTTTTGGTAATATAATACTTCCATGGACTCCACAATGATGTAACAGTCTGCTTTACATAAACCTCATTGCCTTTTTGCTGCCAGTCTAGCCAGTGTTGTCTCCCCGTCTTTTCTCTCACTTTCACCTCATGCCCATTTCTATCAGGTCCCCCCAACAAGAGTCAAAAGACCACTCATGTCATGGGGACTTATTTCCCTCAATGTGTTTGTCATAATTAGCTATTCTGAAGTATCTGCTTGTTAAAAACAAACAAATAAATAAAAGTGTCCCATAAGACATTGGCAGATGCTGCTACATTTCCCCCCCTCTGCCGCCGTAACTCTCTGCCAGCAGCTCTGGAGCGGTGCCACCAGCCGCACCAGCCATTGATTTGTGAGTGTGTTGTGAAAAGGCCACTGATAACGGCATGATACCATATTATGTCCTTATTCCCTCTGCCATCCCCCCGGCAGATTTGTGTCTGGCTCTGGAGCTATAAAAGTCCAGCTGAAGACCGGAGAGGTAGAGGGATCAGTGCGGCTTCTTCTTCTTCTTTTTCGTATACTTTTCTTCTTTTTTATTTTATGGTGGGGTCAGTGTGGGTTTGCCGTGCAGAGTCCTTGATAAAAGCTCATGTCAGAGGTTGTTAAGTCTCTAACTGGAAAAGATTAGCTGGTTGGTTAGACAGTGAGACTTACCAATTATAACTGTATTTTAACCATTTTTTCTAGTTCAGTACTTTATTGCCACATCAACTTGCAGTTGTTGAGTTTGTCTCAATGCGCTCACAGAACATAATACACAAAAAAGACAAGACATAAATCACAGGAACATAAAACAAAAATCATACCCCTCCCTCAATATCCCACAATATAGAATGGAAAAGTGCATAAAAAACATGAAAATTAAAACTTAAAAGAAGAAATGCAAAATCAAAAAATTGAATAAAGCAATTACAAAACTACTAGTTCACAATTAGAGCTGCAACGATTAATCGATTAGTTGTCAACTATTAAATTAATCTCCAACTATTTTGATAATCGATTAATCGGTTTGAGTAATTTTTTAAGAAAAATAATTCTCTGATTCCAGCTTCTTAAATGTGAATATTTTCTGGTTTCTTTACTCCTCTGTGACAGTAAACTGAATATCTTTGGGTTGTGGACAAAACAAGACATTTGAGGACGTCATCTTGGGCTTTGGGAAACACTGATCGACATTTTTCACCATTTTCTGACATTTTATAGATCAAACAACTAATCGATTAATCGAGAAAATAATCGACAGATTCATCGACAATGAAAATAATCATTAGTTGCAGCCCTATTCACAATCCTTGGTCTCAAATGAGAGTAGCCTAACTGTTTTAAAGTGGAAACTAAAGTTACAGCATCAGAAACACAGATGGTAAGTGTTAATAGGTGTATATTTGTACCTGCTTGTGTGCACACATTGTTTTCTAAAGTTGCACTAACAGACTGAAGGCCCGTCCTCCCGCTCTGTCCCTGTGCAGCGAGCAGGCCGGCCTGCGGCAGCAGCTGGTGGAGGAAGACACGGAGGATTGGCAGAGGAACCCAGACTTCTGCGGCCTGGAGAGAGTCGGCGGAGTGGATCTGTCCTTCATCAAAGGGGACGACGTCAACGCCTGCGCCCAGCTGGTGGTGCTCAGCTACCCCGACCTGGAGGTGAGCCACGATGCCCGGCACGGCCTCCATGTCAGCGTTATTACCAATACATGAAAGGGGAATTATGTAATCGGTGACCTTTATTGAGTTCTATCGGCCACCAGTAGGAGTTGCAACAACACTTATTTCCTCCTATACAGTCTTTGGTGCTTCCATTCCCTTGAATTACAGAAGCACCATCAACAATAGTCACATTTTCATAGATCCCAATGTAAGATACTGTAATAATTATGGTGTTTGTAGTTTGTTATTTTGGCTTGAGAATGAGGCTTTTTAGCCTTCAAAACTGAAATATCTTGTGATGCTGGTCGCTCCCTTCTAGCACCGTCCTTCATCGTTTTTTTTTCCGTTTTTTTTCAAAAGTGAGTTTTGAAAGCCAGAAATTTCACCCTGGAAAAGTAATTGTTGAGTTATTGATATTGATCAACAACCCCGTCAACTCCCCACAGATATATTTTGGTCATTTTGTACTTTGGGGCAGTAAACATCTTACTTATTGTCCCTTTAAAACTGCTACTGCTAATAGTCTTGCCATCCTTGGATTATTGATCACAAGCTCTCTGTCAAATAAATCCTTTATCTGCTGCGACTTTATCACGTCCAATTCACTAGACTTTTTTATGTTTACTGAAACCTGGCTGCTGAGGGAGACTTTGCCCAGTGGATTGAAGCCACTTCCTCAAAGTACTCAAACTTCCACCAAGGCTCTCTGGTGGCAGAATCCACAGAACCGATTTCAAATGTTCTTCCATCTTTAATAATTTCTCTCCTTTCTGAGTTTCTGAGCTCCCTTATTAATGTTAAGAAGACCCCTCGGCTGTGTGTCTTAGTGTATCGACCCCCAAAGATAAATAGTGACTTCATTCATAATTTCTCAGAACTACTGGCCTTGATTATGCCCAAATTTCATAATATTTAAATTCTTGGGGATTTTAAAATCCACGTCTGTTGCTGGTCCAGTGCTGTTGTGTCTGATTTTATTAATCTTATTCAGTCTTTTAATTCAGTTTTAATTCCGTTTAATTCAGATTCACTCCAACTAATGTTCCACTCATTAGAAATGTGTGAATCTGACCATTTGGATTTTTAATGATCAGATGGTATTTAATGTCCTGCTGTCTTACCCTTCTCCCAGCCTCTGTGAAACTGTCCAACTGCATATCTTTAACTCTTCATGTGCCTTTTAGACAGCAACTTCCAACAAGTGCCTCTGATCAACAACGAGCAGCTTGTTGACTATTTTAATAGCACCTGCTGGATTTTTCTCAATACCGTTGCTCCCTTTAAGAACAAAAAAATCAAGAAAAATACACCTGCTATAGCAGACGATAACACTCCCATGGCCATGAAGTCATAATGTAGAAAAGCAAAATGTACATGCAAGGCTGATAAACTGCATGTGCCGTACAATATCATGAAGGACTTATGAAGAACCTATGTCATATCAGAAAGCGGTTGAGGATGCAAGAGCGTTCTGACCTTATTTCAAAAAGCATCATAACTCGAGGGCTTTTGAATATTATTGATTCAGTTGTTTAACCTGTAACCTCGCCTGAAAAGTGTGAAGAATTTTTAATATTCTTTACAGAATTAGCAGAGGATATTCAATATCATCCAGCTAAATTTTCCAAGTCAACCGAAGCAGTTAAAGCAAAGTAGGCAAGTAAAGGAAGCAATTTTAATATACAGTACAGCCGAGGTTTAATATACAAAGCAGCACGAGGTCGTGTCTTGTTAAATTGGCTTTTGTTAAAGTGACAGTCCCAATTTTCATTTTGTGAGCCTTACAGAAGCATTCCTCCTTCCCTGTACTTGTCTGTGGCCTATCACAGGCTGCTGGCACTCTCTGCAGCATAACCCATCATAATTAATGACATTTGTCAGTATACATGAACCAATTCCATAAAAACAACAAGGCTAATGAAATGTTCAAAAAAGGCTGTCCAATAATGTGATTATGTTCCCTGGTTTCATTCAGTTTACTCTAACACTGCCACCTAAGGCCATTTGTGACACAAAG
This sequence comes from Centroberyx affinis, assembly GCF_046629955.1. NCBI lineage: Eukaryota > Metazoa > Chordata > Actinopteri > Beryciformes > Berycidae > Centroberyx > Centroberyx affinis. The sequence continues at coordinate 61,521 of NW_027280957.1, forward strand.
TAATATTGGCGATATGTTAGAGTACGGTCAATGCTGCTGAATTAAAAAAAATAATTTAATCAAAATGTGTTTTTTCTTTTCATAGTTTTTGTGCTTTATCACAGTTTGCATTCAAGTTTTTACCCAAAGAAGTCATTTCCAGACAAAAGCTGAGCACATTTGGTTTTGCTTTGTTTTACTGTATATTTGAATGATACTTTAACACATCCTTCAACATGCAAAAATCCAGGTAACATGTTACAATTTCTGGCAGTGGCAGAAGCTATGAATTTTATTTGTGAAATATTCTGAAAGGAAATGTCTTGGTGCTTGTATTTTTACGGAGAACCGCATCTTCTATAGCAGAAGACGGATGTTGTACGTCAACCTATCATAATGAAATAACTTGCAGCTACAGTGTCAAACCAGATACAGTATTCAAATACAACACTGTACTAACCAGTCTTCATTTTACTTTCCTACATAACTTGCGGAAACAACATTTTATGAAGGTCGACTCACCACTGTCAGCAGTATGACACTGACATCTACTCAACGGTAGATGTCAGTGTCATTTCATATGATTCAGAACGCAAGCGAGCAGCTCCTTTGTGTCTCATCGCAAACTCTATCCAGTAAACATCCGTCTCTCTAGAGGCTTCATGGGCTGGTTTCTGTGCAGAGTGGAGAGCTTTTGCGTGTTAGCCTTGTAGGAGCCATTGCGGAGCATTTGAAAGAACATCACTCTGTATAACTAGGACCTTGGCGCCTCTTCTTGTTTCAAGCTGATATTCAAAGATTTTCAAACTGGTCAAAGAGCAGTGACAGCCCAAGCACCAGAGAGCTACGGCCTCTGGCCTCTACAACACTGATGACACCCACATGGGATACAAAGAGGATCATAATTATCATGATGTTGCCCAAAATAGAACACCTGTTCCCCAGCATTTCTCCAAATGACTTCCTAAGGAATAAGTGCAGAATCTTCTTGGTTGGCTTCAAGTTTCCATGGACATAATGATGAATCCATGTTGTCCAAAACTCTCCATGCAAAGTTTAGGAGGCTTGCATTAGGAGCAACCAATATTTACAAAGTTTGGTGTAATAGGATGTGGGAAAAAGTGTGTCAAAAAGTAGGTGCAAATCATATGAATGAAGCAATATGTAGTTTTATGTTAGCTAAACATATCATGAAACGTTGTGTTCCAGACCCTTTTCATTTTGTCTCTTCAATTAAAACTATACCAAATGATAATGCTGATGGACAAATAGAGAGATGAACCTCACCAGTTGTGGAAAATGAGCAATATTAATATTAACAGGCATTTCCAGATAGCGTGAAGCTGAAGCTTGGCTGCCTGTGACCTTGTAAACAGGCTGTGTCCCAGTAGTGTAGTAGTTCTTGGCAAGGCGCACCGCTGTTACTTTGTGACCTCTTGAATGCAGCTCTTCAACAACAACACTGATGGCGATCCAATGACTGGCAACCATGGAAACAGAAAAACATTGCCAACCCGGACATCAGTTGTTGCACAGAGTGTTAAGAGAGAGAGCAACAGAAGCATTTATCAATACACGGGACATGATGTTGCTGTCCCTTGTGCCATAATGCAAGGTGAACATTCATGTAGAGGATGCATCCTGTCAATTCATACAACCTGGAAGAAATATGCCAATATAAAGAGAAAAACATTTCATTTCAGGAAAGAGACAAGGAAAATTGAATAATTACAAGAACACAATACAGCAAAAAAGATTTTCAGCACTTAATAGAAGGAAGTAAAAGCTCTATTATGAAATTGAATCAGAACTATGAACCCCTTAGCTACAAATATTTCACACACTCCCTCAATCCTCTTCATATTTAGAAATAACTACTTTGTCAACTCCATCTTTGACTGCTCATGTCAACATCTGAGGAAAAATCTCCTTTGTTTTTTGTACTATTTGACACACATATCTACCAAAAGGTAGGACATTTCGGTCATAATTCACAGCCCTGTCTAACATTGATTATGGCTGGTATTTGCACTTTTCTAATATGTTTTGAAATAGTTTTCTGCTATCAAGCTGCAAAACCACAAATGTGCCGTGCCACTGGACAGAATCTGCACTGTTTCACACTGTAAAGAATCTCCTCAATTTGACAAGCTGATTATGTGTAAGGAATAGAAAATGGCAATAGTGTTTTCAGCCAATTTAGTACTTTACATAAATACCTATCACCCGCCGTGGCATAATCCCTTTGAAGTCTTTTTATCAATAAAGCCTGTATTACTTTAATAATAACAACAATGTGCAAATGGCCCTCAGGTGTGCAACAGCTAATTAAAAAAAAAAAGCGGCACAAATAACTTGGCCGATGTTCAGAATATATTCACGTCCCTTTAATCAACAACAATCAAAACACGTTTCATTTTGTGCCAGATGGTCGGATGTTAGCGATCATTCAAGCTGACTCTCTACACCTTGCACAGCTTGTGTGTGTATGTGGACACACACTTACATAATGCAATTTAGTGGGGCGCTTTTATACCAAAGCACTTTCCCAGTGCCTGAACCCTGACAGTGTTAGTGCCATGCTGAACTCACTGAGCTCCATGCAGAACCACAGACACATCAGAAACCCACCGCTGTTATTACTTTATGTTACCTTTAGGCAATTAGCTGACACTGTTTTCCAGAGTGAATAACAGTGAGTGAGCAGGCAGGGGTTCAGTTTATTGCTCCAACAGGACACAAATGGCTGTTGATGGAGGCATTGGTCAATACAGGGATTGAATCTACAACCTTTCGATTACTGGACAGTCTCTAACCACTAGGCCACCCTGCCGCCCCGTGGATATGAGTGCTAAAAGATAAATGAGTGTTTGTGTCCCCCCCCCCCGCTACACACACACACACACACCAGGTGCTGTATGAGGACAGTCAGATGGTGACCCTCACTGCCCCCTACATCGCTGGCTTCCTGGCCTTCAGAGAAACCCCCTACCTCCTGGAGGCCCTGCAGCGGCTGGAGAGGACGCAGCCCGGGCTTCTGCCTCAGGTCAGCACACACACACACACACACACACACACACACACACACACACACACACTCATCTCTCAGTTGAGATGGGCACACATTAAACTAGTTTAGATAAGAAATGACAGAAAAGTTTACTTTCTCGGGGCAGAAGTGTGTCCAGACAAGGTTGACGAGAATATTGGACGTCAAGACTGTCTGGCAGGACTATAGCCCGTCTCAAACTTGTCTTGTCTATCCGCTATTGGATGTTGACTTGACTTTTCCCACTTTTCTATCTAAAACTTTTGAAAGATAATGTTTTTTCCACCTGGTCCACCCTCATATATTTTCTCTCTACAAACAAACAACTACAAACAAAGCACTACAAACAATTTAAAGGATTACTCCTGTTTATAGTATGGAATGGTCTTCCAAGTTCTATGCATTGATGAGTCAAAACCCTTTGCATTAATTAGCTGGATGTTGAAGGGTGAAGTACAGAGCTGCTGCAGATGGATCTACATCTCTGTTGATCCTTAAGCATTATTTGGAACGACATGTGCAGTGTTTATTGCCTATTTTGTTCTTCTGGTCTTAGATAGGACTCGCTTTGCTCTGGTCTCGGTCTTAACTTGGTCTCGACCCCCTCTGGACCTGATCTTGACTCAAACTTGACTGGACCTGGTCTTGGCTTTGACTTAGATTCGACTAAGGTGGTCTTGACTACAGCATTTGGTTTTCCTGATCATTCACAAAGAAGTTGAGTTATTATATGACTTTTAAAGATACCAAGAGAGAAGATACAACCATTATTTTTTGGGAGAAAATTAATTAAATGAGTAGTGTAAGGAATTACTGCTCCCAGGGAGGAATAACGTATTTAAGAAACTTTAAAATAAGTAATACTTTATATTACTTTTTTGAGCAACAAGCCCAACACTGTTGACAACTTAGCTGACATTACTGGGCTTGTTCCGATGCTGTAAACTCCACCCATCTGCTCCTCCACACAGGTTAAAGCTCGCTTTGAATTATTTGCAAACAGTATCTGACACAAATCTGCCGTTCCCCCTCTCCCACTGTGTGTCTCGATAAGTCAGCTGTCATCCGCCCTCTCCCACTCACCTGTGTTAGTCACAGCTCACACACATCACTCCCACCGCACTACCACTCTGCTGCCCTGTCACCACACACGCACAAACACACACACACATACACACACACACACTCATAGATTTAACAGTGACATTTAGCCCTGGATAGACCCAGTCCCTGCTCACTTTATCTGTAACCTTTCAAATGATTTCCCGGTGACTTGTGATTCACGGCAGAAATATGCCTGCAGAATCACCTTTGGCAGCAAGAAATCATCGGGGTGTTGGAGCTGGCAGCGTTAGAACGTCAATTTGAGCAACTCTTCCCTTACAAACTTTTTAAGCTCAGGCAGAAGAAACTCTATACATCTGATACACACATGAGGTGGGGCTAATCAGGAAAAACATGATGTGAGCTATGTCGACTGTTACATATTTGGCTGTAAAGTGGTACGAATTGATAACTTTGTATTGCTAACAACAATAAAAAAAGAGAATGATAGCAACACTATCCAGTTAGCTGTATCCTGCAACCTGGATGGAAAGTGTATATCTGTACCTTGCTTATTAACCCAAGAAATATGTGTGAAAGGCTCCACCCGGGTAGGATGACCCCACAAAACGACCCTGATCAAGTTGAGGATATTCCTGTGTACAAGGTTTAGTGGGAATTGCCTCTTACACAAAATAAACCTGGATCAACATACTGTAGTATTCCTGGATCATGTGTGTGAAAAGGGTATAGGTCAATTTCTAGGTTAAATCCATTTCTCATGTTGCGATTGTGTGTCCTACCTACAGGTGGTGTTGGTAGATGGGAACGGTCTCTTTCACTACAGAGGTGAGTCTGGCTGCTTCATGCTTGTTTGGACTGACCCAGAGTGTATTTTTGCATTCCTGGCATCCTCTCTGTTTGATCCAAGCAAGGCTGTAGTCCGGTCTCGCTCCTGGATCGGCCAAAAGTCCAGATTCCTGTGGTGTCTGAGGTTGCGGTTGCATTTGTCATTTTGACACAGTGACTGTCTGTCATCCTGTCACTCCAGGACGCATTAAGTGACAGGCCTAGATGCACAGTTCCAATCAGATCTTTAAAAGCAGATCTGGAAGCGGTCGGGTTTGCATTGCGTTCTTATCTTACATAGTCTGGATGCAATTCAGCCACAGTGCTCAGTAGCTTTTTATTTCGATTGATCAGGTGTTTGTGAATGTATGTATGCTCATGACTGTGTGTGTATGTGTGTGTCCGTGTGTACGTCTTCTTATTTTATTTTTCTGCTCTTATGCACGTTTATCCGTCTTGCATTTTTATTCTTGTCTTGTTTTGTTCTTTGCATTTTTATTCTTTTATAACCAATTTCTATAAAGCACTTTGGTACAGACTTGTTTTCTTTTTTTAAAGCACTATATAAATAAACTTGAACTTGAACTTGAACTTGAACTTGAACATAAGCAATGCTGTGAGAGAGAGAGAGAGGGAGGGGAAGAAAAAGTAATGCACCCAGCAGTTTAAATATATCTAGCCACAGGAGACGCCTAACAGACATTTTCAGGTGTGGACATACAGCGGTGTGATCTCATTAAATCTGATATTTAGATTCGGGTCCACTCCAGCTTGTCGAAAAATGCTTGGCAACATTTCAAGGTGAGCACAACAAGCTCTGTAGGTCAGCTGGGAAAATTCTGCAAGTTCCCTCAGTGTCCAACAGCGGTGCAATGTTTAGACTCAGATCTGATAAATAACACCAAAATGACAAATGTAACCGCAGCCTGACTTGTCTTTGAGTCAAATCTGTTTTATATCAGTGATGTCTCAGTCTTGGCCACTGTGTGGTGTCAGTTTATTTATATTTTTATTACTTCACATCAATCCATTTACTTAAAAAATAGCTATCAGACATATTTTCTCTGTTATGTGTTAGGCTATCATCATGCAATTACATCATATTTACTGTATCACATCAATTAAATTACATTTTTATTATTATTATTTATTTTATTTAATTGTAAGGGACTATGACTAAAACATACATATACTGTATACAGTTTGCACATACAAACACACAACAGTAATACATAATAGACACTAGACAATGAAGTGTACAAAATTTAAAAACCAGTGCAAAGTGCATGTGCTTTAAAAATTAAGTCAGTTACAGTGTGCAAATTAGTGGTTGTATGTTTGTTTAGCTTTAAGCCAGATTTCTTATTTGGTCTGGATTTGAGATTGTTGTTGTTGTAACTTCCCAGAGTTCGGCCTGGCCTGTCACCTTGGCGTTCTGTCAGGTCTGCCCTGTGTGGGCGTGGCCAAGAACCTGCTGCAGGTGCAGGGCGTGACCAAGAGCCAAGAGCACCAATCACAGGTGAGAGCCTCACCTCCCTGATTTAAAATAGTTCTTAAACCTTGCTTGAACTCGCAGCTTTCCCAAGTCTTGCCAGGGTTGCACACTTGCCTTTTCCCCCCCTTTGTTGCAGATGCTTCTCTTTCTAACATGCCCCCAGCTTAAGGAACAAGCCGATACCTTGACAAAAGGATGAAGTGCTGTTTCACCTTTTCGTGTGTTCCTTCTTGCTGTGTTCAAATGTTTCTTTTTCTGAAAGAGCTGCCAACCTTGACTGGAGTAGTTACAATAGATAAATAGAATTATTTAAAAAAGTTTTGAGAGTGTAATCTTTTTTTCCACGGTGGTTTTTGTGTACTGCATTCAAAAAAATGGAAGAAATGTCAGAGAGGGCCAGGCAAAGGACAGAATTTTGAATTGCTTGTGTGTGGGGAGATGAATGTGTGTGTGCGTGTGTGTGTACGCAGCAGGCACAGTTATATGTCTGTGTACAAGCAGGTGAATGTGTGTGTGTTTGCGTGCCCATGCTATTTTGACAGTGTGACTTTTGTTGTAAGCCAAGGCCTCCCTGTGTAGCTAATGCTAATGTGACTTTTTGAATACAAATCAAGCTGGAACAAATACCTATTAGTCAAAGTATACCTATGGGAATGCAAAATTTAGATTTCATTAATATGCAAATGTTCACTTTGTTTCAGTCTGGAGCCTCAGTGACCTGTTGGGGAAGGGAACAAAAACAAGTTAAAGTTAAATCTGCCTAATGAACAGGCGTCTGGCTGGAGTCTGAAATGGGAGGATAAGCAGAGTAATTCCAGGTCTTTCTTATTGATCAGGATTTGGAGATAAGAGGAGGTTCTGGTGTCCGCTGATCAAGCTTCTGTGATGTGAGCGGTCAGGGACTTTTCTCCTCACTGATCAGGAGGATCCTGTATGTCTTTTGTCCTCTCTGCATGTAGGGGATTAGAAAATTAGTCTCATGGTTGCCAGGCTGCCTACCTTACTGCTCCATTTAGACACCAGACAGACGGGTTGGCTTAGCACAGACATACTTTAAAGCACCAGAACATTACATTTACATTACATTGAACAGCTGCTCTTATTCGGAGTGACCTAGAATGACCCAACAGTAGAATAAACTTAAATTCCTGGATGAGAGGGGGATGTGAAGTGTTCCTTCAAGAGAAGAGTTTTCAATTCACATTGGAAGGGCGAGACTCTTCAGTCCTGACTTCGATCATTCCACTTACCTATTCCTGGCAGATGAGTCAGCTCAGCACCAACAGGTTTGAACACGGCTGTGGCTATTCTGAAACACACAGTTCTGAAGAGCATTTCGATAAGGATGGACAGTCTAGTTACTGAGGGGTTGAAGTAAGAGAGAGGAAAATGTTCATTCATTCATTTTCGTTACCTGCTTATTCCTATTAAGGGTCATGGGGGGCTGGAGCCTGTCCAGCATGCATCTCAGTAAGTGTCTATCAAATACAGATAGATACGTTACGGGCAATATCAGCCCCCTTTACACCTGCTATTATCATGCGTCTCATATCCAAAATGTGTCTAGAGCAGATGTAGCTGGATTATATTTACACCTGGCATTAAAATGTGTCTCTGGTATAAACACTGAAATCTGATTTCTCTTTCCCTCGCCAAAACACAGAATATCACACACATCACTTGCAATGTTTACGTTCTTTAACACTGACAGGAAACACCTCGTGCCATCCATGAGTATCCTGACCATTAGTTTGTGTAGTTTATTTCTGTTTATGTAGCTCCTATATGTGGATTGGAGATACATAGAATTTACCCTTTGGTTTTTTTCTGACCGAATGCGTGTCTGACCACCTCCAGAGGTGTTTTGGATGATTGGATCTTCAATGCATCTGGGATGCATTTACACCTGGATTTTTATGCATTTATCGATTACAATCCAATCACCCAGGATGCATGTTAATGCCTGGTGTAAAGGGTGTCTTAGAGTCTTCAGTCCGCCTGATTCTGGAAAAAACACACGCAAACATGGCAAGAACATGCAAACTTCACACAGAAAGAGCCGGAGCTGTGAATCGATCCCGGGTTCTTCTTGCTGTGAGGCAACAGTGCTAACAGTTGAGCCAGTGTGCCGCCTCTGAGGAAAACATCATTAATAAAGAGCGAGAATATTATACCTTGCTGCTGACTCAGCAATCACACAAATAGTCCATCCATAGAAGAGCAGTGTTGGGTGTGTCCCATAACGCCAATGACGATAGTTACTAAAGGTTTCCAAGGGAAGCAGTGTGGACGGCTCTAGCAATCAACTGATCTACTGCTAACTCAATTAGCAGTAAATTCTGTGCTTATAACCCCACAGTAGCATAACATGATAATTCAATCTCTGTGGGAAAAGTATCCATCTCCCTCAGTTAGCGTTAGTGGCTTTGGCGCCGAAAGATGTAGATTGGTCTCTGCAGTAGGGAGGAATCCAATTGCTCTGTTTATGGGGGGAAACGGTCACCTCCACGGATGCTATCTCACATAACTGCTGAGACAATCTGTGCGCCAACAGCTAGCAGCTTGGACACGATGTGGGGTATCAGGTAGCATTAGCATTACAGATACATGCAGTCTCTTTGGGCTTTGGCTATCCGATTTGCATCAGTTGCTCTTTGTGAAACATTATAACTCTATTTCCCCTCCATATTGGCATCATTGTCACTCCCTAGGGACTGGCATCTAATTTGTCTACAGGCATGCACAGGGAGCATGACACCTCAAGTCCACACTAGCTGCGCCGTTTGATAGTTTAGTGGGAAATTAGTTTTGGACTAATCTGTGCAATACGAGCCATATCAGGCTCCCTCCCAAATTTCACAAGATTAGCCATTTTTGAAACAAGATTAGCCATCACTGGATAGCTTTACACACACGCACAGCCACATATGACAAGTGATACGCTGCCAAACCCTCCAGATATCAGTAAGACTTTCAGAATATGCTGCTGGCACTCTGAGCGCTTTCAAAAACCCATATGCGGTATGAAAAGACTCTGTGAAGGTTACAGGGAGAACTTCCTCCCAGCTGCAGTTTTTTAGGGCGCATGTAAAAGATGTTGCCATGGTGATGACAAAATGAGCTTTTTCCAAATGCCGACTGAGTGACCTCTGTGACAATCTGTCTTACAGTGTGAAGGCTTGTGCAGAATATGTATTATATCAGACACAGGTGAACAGATCACTGGTGGGTCTTATTGTGTGAATCGATGGGAGAATGTGACACACGGAAGCAAAAGGGCTGTGTGTGTGTGTGTGTGTGTGTGTGTGTGTGTGTGTGTGTGTGTGTGTGTGTGTGTAGTACATATGTATGTGCGGCAGAGAGATTGTCCCTTATCCGCAGTGTCACAGATTTGATCCCTGCAAATAGCCAGTATGTCCATCAGCCACGTCGAAGTGTCTTTGAACACAAAACACTCAAACTCTATCTGCTCAGTCATTGTAAGTCACTGTGGATAAGAATGCCAGATAGATGCCTAAAAAATGTAAATGTAATGTGCTTGTGCTTGAGTAGGAGAGAGAGAGAGAGAGAGAGAGAGAGAGACAGAGAGAGGAGATGTGGATGAGTGATAGGAGGCTGTGTGTATTTGTATGTGTCTCTGCCACAAGCCTGAGCAGTAATGAAAAAAAATGAAAAAAATAAAAAACTTTCTCCTTTCTTCCTCTTTGTCCTTGATTCACTTTTGGAAAATTCCATCATTACTTCCTGTTTACCTTGTTGCTCAAAGTCCTTCAGTCCTTCATCTTATTTTCTCTCTCTTTCTCTCTTTCTCTGTCTCTCTCACACCTCTAATCCATCTCTCCCCCTGAGTCTCTCCATCCCTTTCTCCTTCTCACTTCTTTCTTTCTCACCCAGCCTTTCTCTCTTTCTTTTTTTCTTTTTCTCTTTCTGTCTGTGTCTTTGTCTCTCTTTCTTTCTCTGATTGCCTGGCTCTAAGTCAAACTAGAGTGTTATTGATGACTTGCTCTGTCTTTCTGCCTTTTCCCGTTCTGGCTCCAGTCCTACACTGGCACCACAGGAGCCAGACCTCTCACTCACACAGACTCACTCACACACACATGCTCACATACTCACACACACTCACTCACACACACACACTGACTCACACACACACACACACAGTGTTGGCCTCCTCTCTGGCGGGACCCGAGGCCCTCTGTGGCCCCTCCTGTCTCCCTGCTGGCTCCTTTGCTGTAATCAGTCATAGTAGAGCAGACACCCCATCCATCATGGAGGCTAAGCTCCCTTCATCGCCCCGGCCCGTAACCCGCAGCACACCTGTCAGCACCGGCCCAGTTCAGTGCCACTGACTTTGCTCTGTCTCTTTGACTGTGGAGAAGAAAAGTTTTGCTTCTATACAGAGAAAATGAGTTAATTTTTAAAACGCTATCGGAATACAAACATTACCTGAAGTTCGTCATTTACTATGTCCTCTAGCCTAGGTTCTTAATTCTGGTCCTTGAGGACCGGCGTCCTGCAGGTTTTTGTTCCTCCTCGATAGTTAATGAGCCACACCTGGTGTCAGGTAGATACAGACCAGGTGCGGCTCATTAACCACCAGGGAGGAACAAAATCTGCAGGACACCGGCCCTCGAGGACCTGAATTAAGTACCTAGAAATAATTAAGGTTGTTTGTATTATACATTCTTTGTATAATTGATTAATGCTAGACTGGATGTCTATTCATAGTATTCCCATGATGTCACTTGCATTTCCTACCAATATGGTGCTTTACAATATACACAGCTCATTGGCTGTGGCTGTCATTTGATTATAATCATTTTATTACACCTGTTATTTTCTTGCCAAGATGGCCATGTGGTGATGTAACAGAATACTATGAATAGGAAGCCACTAGCCTGATTAATTTTAAGGCTGTGATCACATAGGACATGTTTTTTCCACACTGACGTTGAATTTGACAACAACTTGCAAGCTACTAATTAGCGTTAGCTACATAAGATGAAGTAACGTCATTGAAAAGGCGATAATGAGGGGATGAAGTTGTTGAAAATAACAGTGGACAAACAGAGTTTTTGATCCTCCAAGAGCTCCACTTAGATAGTACTTGTTTTAGGGTTATTTTTTGCATTGAATTAATACATGCTGCGGCTAAAGTTGAGACATGTTCAGCTTGGAGTGCCTAGGGGAACACCCACAAACAGCACATCCAAAACCATTTAAACGACTAAAAAAGCTGCAGTCAAAACAGTGTTAAAAACAACGTCCTGTGTGATGATGGCCTAGTGCAACATTTTGTTCTTATCCCACACAAGTATTTGTACTTCAGAGGCTTTTCTATCCTGCCAAGAATAAATTCCTGGGGAAACAATGAATACATGTAATATTTTTGGTGGTCAAATAAAGGTAATGAAAGGTATTGAATATTGACACAAAACATTAGCTATTGGTAGCTTCAATCCAGGAATACTACTTTCGGCCTTCCAACTCTTATATTGGTCGAACTCTAACATCTACAGTTGTCTGTAAGACTGTTAGCATTTTGTCAATCAAACACTTCAGTTACCACCTATCCTTTAAAAAGTATTTGTTGTCATTATGGAGCATAATTAACATAGATATGAAAGAGAGAGTGAGGGATGAGAAGAGATCTCTTGGCCTCTACAGCAGGTTAATGTTGCTGCAGATATTTGACTGTTTATTCTCCTCCACAGATAGCTGCTCTGCAGAAAGGAGGAGACAGCTTCCCACTCACAGCCGCCTCAGGCAAAGTACTGGGAAAGGTACGTGAGAGGACAGGCACACAAAAAACATAAAGAAAAAATATTTTAAAAAAAAAAGGTGCAGTATAGTTGCTGCTGATATCAAAGAACCCCCACCCTTCTCAAGTTAAAATTCAAATTCAACAGTGTTTTATTGGCATGACAAAAAGAGATGTTCTTAGCCAACTAACCTCTGTTCTCTCTCTCTCTCTCTCTCTCTCTCTCTCCCTCTCTCCCTCTCTCTCTCTCTATCTCTCTCCCTCTCTCTCTCCCTCCCTCTCTCTCTCCAGGCCTTGCGTAGCTCAGACAGCAGCTCTAAGCCGGTTTATGTGTCTGTCGGCCACAAGATCAGCCTGGACACGGCCGTACGGCTCACACACTCCTGCTGCCGCTACCGCATCCCCGAGCCCATCAGACAGGTACACACACACACACACACACACACACACACACACACACACATCAAGTGCCTTCAGTGATATTAAGAGCGTAAGTATTCAACCCACTTGACTTTTTCTGGATTTTGTGATGTAACAGCCTGAATTCAGTCTGGCTCAAATATGATTTTTTATAACCCATAATGTCAAAATAGATTTTTTTTGTATTTACAATTTTTTACATATTAATTAAAAATTAAAAGCTGAAATGTTTTGCGTCAATAAGTATTGTCAGTCAACAGTCAGTGCAGCAGAAATCTGGACTGTAAAATCCACCTGACAGCAGCCTGGAGTTTGGAAAATGGCACGTGAAAGACAAAAGATTCTGTGGCGTAATGAAATGAAAATTGAACTCTTCAGCTGTAATGCAGAGCGCTGTGTCGGAAACCGGGCACAGGTCATCACCTGAGTAACACCATCTTTACTGTAAGGCACGGTGGTGCAGGGATTTTCAACAGCAGGGACTGGGAGACTTGTAAGGATAGAGGGAACAATGGATGTAGTCAAATACAGTCAATTCTTGAGGAGAGCCCGCTTCAAGCTGCCAAAGAGCTTTGATTTGTGCAACGATTTATGTTCCAACAGGACAAAGACACAAAGCATTCAGCCAAATCAACACTGGAATAGCTGCAGAAGAAGAATGTGAAAGTCCTTGAAAAAGCCCAGACTTGAATCTGTTACTTGAAAATACTGTCGCTGTTCACGGACGCAAAGTATTGACCCAGGGGGTTTGAATATACATTTAAATTATATATTTCTGTATTCCACTGTCAATACATTTTCAGAAAATTCTAAAAGTATGTTTTTACTTTGGGAATTATGGGGTAGTTTGTGTATATTGTTGACAAAAAAAACTCCATAATTGAATTCAGGCTGCTGGAAAAAGTCAAGGGGGTTGAATACTTTTAACAAGGCAGTGTACACACAGGCACATAAACACTGGATTATATTATATTTTTGTCTGCTAAATGATCACTCACCCACCCACAGAGCTGCACTCATATAACTATTGCCCAGAAAGAGCATCCAGAAAGAGTAAAGTGTGGTTATAATGAGACAGGAAACAGTTTAAATATTATATCTGTTGCCAAAAACAAATCAGGTGTGTGGGAAGAGAGGGAGCATGGCGCTGTCATTTCCTGAATGATTTCTTTGTGTATTCTGCTTCGTCAGTAACTTTGCTGCATCGAGCTTCAAGAGAAACAATAAACTGAATTGAATCGTTGCCCAGAGACAGTGGTAACGACCCCCATCTATTAGACTATTAATTAATTAGTGTGCCTTTTCTCATATTGCCATTTAGAGTTTTAAAGCTTTCATTTGCTATGCTCAATCAGAAAGTTTTTTTGTTTTTTTTTGTTCTGTTTGTTCTTCTTTTGCTGTTAAATTGGTCTTTAAAAAGTCCTGAAAAGTCTTAAATTTGGCTCTAAATAAATAAATAAAATAAAAATGTCCGACTCTCCTTTGGGGGGAAAAACCCAGATTTGACCTGAACTTAATTCTCTCTTCTCCACCTCAGGCTCCTTTTATTTTCTGCCAGCAGGCTGCGCTGTGCTCCTACCGTTCAGTGAGCTATCGCTCTCAGCCCGCACTGCACCTAGAATACATAAACACACACACACACATACACACACACACACACACACACACACACACACACTCAGTCACACATGCACACATGCACACACGCATCTCACAATCAGTTTTTTTGCCAGGGGAGCTGCAGTAGCGGCGGCTAACTCATCCCCTCCTGTGTGTGTGTGTTCATTTCATCAAGGCGCTGGGCTGGTGTGTTTAGCTGGCAGGGCGTGTGTGTGTGTGTGTGTGTCGGGGGGGGGGGGGGGCAGTGGTAAGGATTGAATCTGGACATCGGTGAGAACCAGGGACCCACTCAACTACCTCTGTCCTATTACTGGCTTCTTCTCTCTCTTCTTTCCTTTGTGTCTTTCTTTCTATCTCTCTCTCTCTCTCTCTGTCCAACTCTTTTTCCTCTCTCTCTCTGTCTTCCACATTCTCTTTTTTGTCTCTCAGTCTCCCTTATCTTTTGCTTTGTGCTCTCTCTCTCTTGTCTCTCCCACAGGCATTTTCTGCTCCCTTTATCGCTTCTTGCCATCATGGAAGAACCTGGTGATTGTCATGTTTGTAGTTGAACTGAACGTTTACATGGTCTTTTGTGGGCAGAGCAAGATTTGTGTCCCTCGGGCCTCTGAAACCTCATTCAAAATTGCAAAAAGCCTCGGCTGTCAGTCTGAAAATAAGACTCAGAGTTGACTTTTTGAAGTTCGAAGAAATGTAAAAAGAAAACAAGAAGATGGCTGCAGCGTTGTATTCTCCCTCCGTCTCCAGACAGTCATCAAGATCGACTGTTGACAAGAGCTCAAACGTGTACACACACACACACACACCCCCCACACCCACACAATGTTGCTCGGAGCCAGCAGCTAAAGGTTGCCAGGTTCTCTGTGGTGGAGCAGTATGTTGTGGTTTGCCCGTGTCTAATTGCGGTTCACCGCTGGGACACCAACAGAGGAGCAGCGGGCTGGGGGTTGCCAGATAAGGGCACAGTAAGCCTTAATGTATTCAGGGGAGTAACAAATTGTGAGTGTTTATGATAATGGCATCTAGTGGAGCAGCAGATATGGCATTGATGTGGACAGACGGAGGAACAGATACACCGATACTATACTGGTGTTGGATATCAGGCCGATACCAGGCTTCTACATGTTATTAGCATCAGAGGATGACTGATGTCATTGTATGTGCATATATATGAATGCATGTATATGTCTTAGCGTGGTATGGAAGCATGTGTGGGGTAGGTGTTAGTGTTATGTATGTATGAATGTAAGAAACAGGGTTTCTGGGGCTTTACTGAAGTCAAATTCCATGTATGTGTTGCACACTTGATTCTGAGGATTTTTGCAATGCTAAGATTCAGTATCAAGAGCAGGGAATGGACTTATACTGGTATTAAATGTATTGCCGATACAGAGTAAATAAGGTATTACCATTAGATAAATTCCCCAAAATTAAATCTGAACCAAGAGCAACTTGTTTATCTTCCTTTTTCCACATAGAAGGATGTTAGATCTCTCTAATGGTGAAAATTGATTGGATTCCAATCATTTTTATCTGTTTTTTGTCCAGTTTTGATTCCAAACTAAGGGCGACTAAGTCTGTATTTTTAAGTAAGAATTATGGATTGGACCTGTGCTTGGTATCAGGTGTTGCTTTAAAGTTTAATACTCAGGAATCAGCGCTGGTGGAGAAAAAGTGATATTACTGAGGCGGAGGAGCTGGGTTTTCATCCTCTAAGGCCTTGAGTACATACTTTAACCCTTTACTCACACTTTTCATATCCTTTTCTCTGCTTTGTTTCCATTTCCCTTCTTTTATGCCCTTTTCTGCTCCGTCTAATGTTGAATGCGCTCCTCTCACCTCGCATCACGATTGGAAAAAACCCCCCCAAAAAAAACGCCTTCCACAGCTTGAGAGAGACGGAGAGAAAAAAGATGAAAGGAAAGGATGACATCATGGTTGGATTCTGCAGTGAAGGGCTGATGTGTGAATGCACTGCAGCAGAATCTTATATACCAGTGTATGTGTGCTAAAACACACACACACACACACACACACATGTGCGCCAAGACTAATTCACACCCCCACACAGTCATGCTCTCTCACGCCATTAAATTCTCACACTCCTTTGGTAGCCCATACTTCACTTGATAGGGTTTTAGAGAACATGTAATGGGAACTAAAAGGCAACCAGACACCAGCCTCAGCTCATTCTCTGCTGGATGTGGTCACTGTGACACATCTATATGTAATGTGATCATGTTAAAATTATAGCTATAGGTAATTTTCTCAAATAACATAATGGTTCAAAACTGGGCAATATCCCATAATTCTCAAATTTTTCGCTGGCGTGCCGTGAACCAAGTCAACTGCGCTGGGATTGGCTCTTGCGTTAATACATTACTTCTGATTGGCAGAGTTGACGACAGGCTTGGCACTGCTGTTACATGACTTCTAGCTGGCAGAGCGAACTACAGTACACGCTCTTGCCTTGCGTACCCAAAACGCCACCGATGTGTCAGGAACAAGCAGCGGTAAAAAAAAAATGGCTGCAAGAACACGGCAACAGCGACAACGATTGGCCCCAGGCTGCAGCAACAAACAACAGAAGATACATGTATTTTTTATGTATATCAGTGGGATTGATGGTTATTTATATATTTTCTCGCAGCCTTTATTTATCCAGGGAGCGTCGACTGAGCGCGCTTGCTCTTTCCCTGCGCTGTCCTGTTTCACATTCACACAGTTCAATACATTTCCACCTGGGAGCTGACCAGTACAGCCAGTCTTCTGCTGTCAGCCACTGAGCAACTCTGGGGGCTTAAGTGCCTTGCTCAAGGACACATCAACAGTAGAGTTTCCCCCACATGTTGCCAGCCAGTTCAGGGATTCAAACCGGCAACCTCCCAGTCAAAAGCGCATTTCTCTAACCTCTAGGCTGCTGCTGTGTCTATATGTATAGGTGTAAGATACAGAATGTGTCAGTGTGTGTTAGCAGACATACATGCACACCTACACAGACCAAACACACACATATATGCACACACACACACACACACACACACACACACACACACACACACACACACACACACACACACACACACACACACACACACAGTCCAGACACAAAAGCTAAACATATGCACACTGTGGCTCCCCAGGGAGATAGGTTAGGATTCACAATAGAAAAAAGAGACCAGGACACACACAGAGCTGCAAGGAATAACAAAAATAGACTTTATTAAAGGTGGAGGGGAGCGGGAGAGAGGAGCCAGGTTAGAGGTGTTGTCTCGTTTTAGGCTGAGGGTCGGTCAGAGGCAGAAAGAGAGCGGAAAATACCTCACCTCCAGCACTTGACCGAGGCTGATTATCACATCCAACAATGCCAAGTCGATATTCGTGTCCTTTTGGAGAAATTTCTTGTCTTGGAGAGAAAGTAAGCACAGAGACGCTGCCTCACAGTTTGAGACGGGCGGTGTGCTTCATGTCGGGCGCATGCTTAACAAAGACACACAGCTGTTTATTGTCCCAGCTGTTACATCCGGCTCTGTACTGTAGACTGCAGCGCTGCTCGGACGTGATGCGTTGGTTCTCGCAATGAATCCTGGGGCTTCCCATTCATTCTCATCGGTCAAGTCACCGTCTGATTCTTCCTCGACTGGCAAGGAAACCTCCGGGAAATGTGTCTGTTCTTTATCTCTGTCCTTTCATTCTTTTGTTTAGGAATTGTGCTTCGGCGGTTAGATGTCACGTAAAACATGGAGGACACAACACGCACATCACAGCTCATCCACAGTAGAGACACACAACATGGCATGTGCACTTACACACAAACGCACACACACACACTGTACAGGCACATCTCCTCCTCCTTGTTTTCCTGGTGAGTCAGTCAATAACCCTAATGGACAGTGGTAGAATTCAAACCTAATTTTCCTCAACCTAATTTTCCTTCACAAAGAAAGCTACTAGTGTCCTGCCGGTCCTGTCCAGTTAGAATTAGTAGGCCTATCTTATGTCTCTCTAGGAAATCGGTAAAACAAATTGAAAAATTAATGGCCATGGGGGTCAGTTGCATAAAGATAGACCTAGTCTTAGACTTAAATCAAACTTTAAGTTAGATTTAAATCTATGATTTCTCTGGGAAATAAATCACAGTCGCTCCAGTAGTCTACTTCTTGATTGTTGTAGATCTGTAATCGTTTGTTTCTGTCTCTGGAGACTCGCGCTCTTCTTCAGGCTTGTTCCAAAAACCAAAGATTCACCATCTTATATGACACAGCT
>NW_027280957.1:85000-190000 GCF_046629955.1 Centroberyx affinis
TGAGAGCCAGCAGTGCACACCTGTTCACCTGTGCATTCACACCATGCCAGGGAAAACAAAGGTATAGCCAGGTTTGAACTTTTGGATCAAACTTCAGTCGAGGTTTTCTCAGCTGCCATATTCTTCACATTTTGCCACATTTGTTTTCTCCTTCATCCCCTCCTTGGTAGAAACCCAAACGGTGACAATTTAGTGTACTATCACCCCTACAGTTTGTTGTCCTTGATGCGAACCATAGTGGAAAAGTTTGCTGCATTTTTGTATTTGGTTCGTTTGGGTTCACGCTGCCCGCTTACAAGCAAACCAGGGCTTGTAAACAAAAGTCACATGGACTCACAAGTAGCTTGTTTATTGGAAAGAGCTTTGGTGAGCTGTCCTCCTGCCAGGTTAGAGATTTTGGTGGCATGGAGAGTCAAAATAAATCCGATTCCAGGCTCTGTAACTTCAGCCAAGCGTGATGGACTTGTCTGTGCTCGTTTTTTGTAATTTACTTTCTCTGGTGTCCTGGTTCATTTTGTTATGCTAGGCTTTCCAGTTAGTAGTACAATTATGTTCTCTCTCACTTGGAAGAGGATCGACACCTGCATTTCTCCTGGTCTCGCTGCGGTTATTTGGTGCCACATTGTGTCCTCATTGTCCAAATGAACCAAACTGATCGAGTAAACGCTCCAGAATTTGATTAAACCATTCCAAACATGCTTGGTGTGAACTCTGTCTTAGTCTCTTTTCACAAAACAGTGGCCTCCAGGAAATGAAATACACACCAAACATGTGTATATCTGCCTGAAAAACTCATATAGAGTCTAATCTCTCTCAAACACCTGTTGCCTCAACCATAACTCCCACCAGACAGGCCAGTATACCTGTAGCATACACCGTAGAGTCTGCAGTGTATAGACTCTACATGAGTTTATCAGGCAGGTATACACATGTTTGGAGAAAGTTTAGGAGAAAGTGAAAGTTTAGTAGACAGCTACGTACAGCTTTGTACATATGGACTTCTCCGGTGCATATTTTGGATATTTACAGCTGTTTATGCATTGTTTAAATATATAATAATGTATTCACTTCTTGGTCTAAAACCGGGCTATACATTGCCAAAAAAAGATCTTGGGCTGTATGAGAGCTAAAGCATAGAGGCAATGTTGAAATCACGTCTAGTGCTCAGTGGGGAGGCATAAGTGAGAGGTAAATCTCCCCAGCTTCCTCTATAGTACACACACACACACACACACACAGGCATGCCAGGTGGAAGTTATGGAATATATGTGTTAGAAGGCAACAGTTCTTTGAAAGAGACGAGTGACAAGGCAATGTTACTGTTCTGTGTCTCTGTCTCTGGGTGTCTGTCTCTCTCTCTCTCTCTCTCTCTGTGTGTGTGAGGCAGGGGATGTTTTTGGGTGATATGCAAATGAGCGTTCTCCTGCTGTTCTGTTCTGTTCTGTTCTGTTTTCGGGTTTCCAGCAACGCAGGCCCTCATCTCTCCAGCTGTAGATAGCTTTTGTCTGGCTCTGCCTCTGTACTTTTACCTACCGGGGGGGTTGGGAGGGCTGTGGGACTACAGGGAGCTAAAGCAGTACAGCAGGCTAGCTTGTTAGCCACCTCAGGTTTAATAGCATTTGCCATGCTAATGCTGATTCCCCACAGGCATTATGTATCGAGAGGCTTGGAGGAAACGGACAACATAGTGAGTAACGTTTCAGATTAACATTAACATTATAATTCTGAGTAGGAGTCAATTATACCATCTTAGCAGAAGAACCATTGCACCAGGACAAACGTGATGTTGACTTCAGTGTGTGTGTGTGTGTGTCATGTGGATATAATCCCAGGGCTTTATCTCTAAATGGAGTGACTGGTGTGTGTGGGGAATTGAATGGGGAAAGAAGCCTTTGTAGAGACCATTGTCATTAGTCCCCCTCATCATCTCTCTTCCATATTTGAGGCCTAATACGAACACACACACACACACCTACACACATACATAGACACACACTCGCACACGTCCTTACCAACAATGCACGTCCAAACAGCATAAACAGCTTCAGATGACTCACTCTAACGCAGTTTGACAGATGGATGGTCACCTATGAAGGTAAATATGTTGCAAAATGCGAGAGCTTGTAGACTTGATGTGAGAACTTGTAAAATACGATGTGAGAACTTGAAGAACAAAATTGGTGTACCAATCAGAAATCGGAAGACGAAGCGCTCTTTTGCTCTGCTCCATGTGCTGTCCTCAGGACGTCCTCCATGTCTGCAGTTAGACCCGCTAACCTTATGGCACACCAAGCCAGGGTAAGTTTCTTCCAAAAGCTTTGTTTTGGTAGGTTAGTACTGTGATTAGTTAGCTAACATAGTTAACGTTAGCCAAAGTGCGCTAACGTTAACTATGAGGGGGGGCGCTCCCTCATAGCTACAAGTGAGTTTTGCAACACACTTATCGCAAGAAGTGTTGCAAAAGTCAAGGCGCGCAGATTCGTCACTTTGTGATGCAAGAGAGCACATTTGGGAAGTTGCAGTGACAGATTCGAGAGGTTGTAATCACGGAGTTGTGGTTGTACTGGAAAATGGACTCAATAACTAAATAAATATGAGTAAATGTTGGATTACAAGTTTGCAGCTGTCATTGTATTCATGTAAATATCAATCTACACATTTGTGAATATTTTTTCTGTGACTTCACATTCATTTTTGTTCTTCAAGTTCTCACATCGTATTTTACAAGTTCTCACATCAAGTCTACAAGCTCTCGCATTTTGCACCATATTTACCTTCATAGTCACCATTGTCATGTCGAATAGCCCGTCTTTGTTTTCTGTGTTTTGGTTAATTTGACGGAAGCTTTTATCTTCACAGCGTGAGTTTTGGTTTGTTATGGGAACTAATACTGTATGTGCGGTGAGAGTAACGCCACAGGCGAAACTCTCATAATAAATGATGTATTCTTGTCATTTTTCGGAGCCACAGGGGAGATCGCATGGAGACGTTTTCAGATGATGGGAGCCAAGTAGGAGCCATGTAATGTCCCAGTGCTCTTTAACTGGTGCTGCTGGCTCGGCACCAGATGTTTTACACAGCAGTTTACTGTATTTTGGTTTATGTTATACAGTACACAAAGAAGAATCTGTTCTGAAGTCAGCATCAAGGCCGACTTTAAGTTTGAACTTCAGAAGAACGTGTTCAGTCTGTAAAGCTGTTCTTGCTCACTGGTGTTTGCAACAAAGCACCTGAAAATAGTTTGTGACATCTTGCTAAATGCAGAATCTCTCTCTCACCCTCTCTCTGTCATTCTCTCCTCTCTCTTTCTCTCCTCTCTCTGTCTCTCTCGGCATCCCCCTCCCTCTCTCACCTCTCTTTTCTCACAGGCTGACATTCGCTCCAGAGAGTACCTTCGCATACACTTCCCAACAGCAGACACATGAATCAAGGAAGCGATGGGTGTTAAACTACACGTGTGTGAACTCACTCTCTCTCTCTCACACACACACACACAGGAAAACTGTATGTCTGGCATCTCAGCACCCAGTGAGAGAGGAGGGATTTACAGGTCTTAAAATGGGTTTAAAAGGCGCAGCCACTGACTCATCCAGGGTTTTCCCCAAATCCTAAAGTAAAGCCATGGCTGTTTGTAACTTCGGAAGAAGGAGGCGTAATCATTCCTATCTAATATGCTGTTTAAATAAAGCAAATCTATTGGAGAAGATGATGAAGTTCCCAGTCTCTATAGAAAACTGAATGACCTCTATTCTTCTGAATAAGCTTGACCTCAGACTTTGCCAGAAGGTTATTTTTATGGTATTTCTACTTTCTGCTTTATTAGTTGGTGCACAGTAGGAAGAAATATTAAAATCAAACCCATGAAATAAAACCATACATACATTATATACATCATACAATCTACATGGTACATCAACATGCCTTCCACTCATCAGCATTCAGTGTAACAATTAATAGATATTTTACTGGTCTCTTGGAGGAAATGGTCTTTTTGCTGGTAGGGATACAGTGTTTTGCTCAAAGACACTTCAGCAGGTTGGATGCTTGAACCCAGGATGCGTCAAAAGTTTTTAGGGGTATCAGGGCCGACCGAAGTACTAAACGGAGCTTCGGACAGGTTCTCTGCATTTCAGAGGAGGGTAGGGGCGGGGCGGAGGTGAGCCCAGGACACCTGAGACTGAGCTCAGATAGAGAGGGAGGAAGAGGGAAGGAACGATTGAAAGAGAGAGAAAACAGCCTTTGATCCTGCGCTTGTCTTGAGGTAACAGCCGGCACCGCCCCAATTCGACCCCTGCCTTCCTCATTAGTCCTCAGAGTTGCAGGCCGTTCGCTCGCTCGCACACACACAAACACACAGACACACACTTCTGAACTCAAAACATCACGCATTCTCACACTCACAAACTCAAGTAATTTCAAACGCATACGGAATCCAACATTCTGCACCAAACCGCAGAGGCTTGTGTACTCACACCGACCGGTTTATTCACTCTAGCATAGATGTTGCACACACACACACACATACACATACACACACACACACACAGGGGGCGTATGCACTCTTGCACCCCCCTCGTGCCCCATTGGGAAACATAACGGGATGTCCGTGCACATCCCCTCCGAACCTCTCTGACGCGGTGAATCCTCTGAGCGCTCTCCCCTCTTTGATCAGCCTCTTCTACAAAGAGACTGAGACAGGCAGAGAGGCTTTGTGCTGAGTCGGCAGGGCTGCAGCGGGTTCCTCCAGGCCTTAACCCAGCTTTACCCTCTCAGTTACTCAACAGGGCCAGCATGCGCTCTATCAAAGGCATCGCACCTTCGAATTTCAAGCTGCCGGTTTTATACAGTACAGGTATGCGGCCCGCTACTGTAAGTTACATTATAGCCAGAGGTGGGAAGTAACAAAGTAAAAATACTTAGTTACTGTAAGACTGTAAGTAAGATTTTCAGTATCTGTGCTTTACTTTACTTACAAGTTTTTTTTCACTTAAGACTTTTTACTTTTATTCACTACATTTGAAAAGTAAAATCTATACTTTCTACTCATTTTCAGAACAGACTCGTTACTCTCGTGAAATCATCAACAGATTTTTTTTTTTCTGCATCAGATAGTTGATCAAGTGCCAAATGTGATTGGCTGCTTGTTCACCAAAGCGACACCAAAAAGGATAGAAAGGGACACAGAGAGAAGCAACACGAAGAAGAGAGAAGCAACAAGAGAGAAGAGAATTAACGTTAGTGAATTGCGCTGCAAACTCTTTCTCATCTGTGATTCAGAGAACCAGTTCAGTACATTAGAAATGTCTTTTTTAGAGGACTACTTTTACTTTTATACTTGAAGTAAATTTAAGACCATGTACTGTTACTTGACTTTGACTTGAGTAAAGGATTTGTGTACTTCTACTGCCTCTGAGTATAGCTTGCGTCTCTGCACAAATATCACCAAGATAAATTCCTGTACCTTTATTACACTTGGCGAGTAAATGACTCTAGCAAGAGCTTTAGCGAGCTTGTTATTTGACCTGAGTTGGTGTGTGTGGGTGTAAGTGTGTTTTAGAGACACTCAGGACTCAACAACTAAAGTAACCAAAGTCAAGTATGCAATTTATCATGTACAATAGGTGGGGGAAAGCAAATTCTCTTGGGACAACAGTAAAATCTTAGGAGGGAAGATACTTGAATGTAGCCTTACATTATGTTCCTGTAACCATTTTTAAAATTGTTTGCAAAAAGGTTTTTGGTGCTCATTGGATTCAAGGGTAAAGTCTGTTTTTAAGAAAAGAAAAACACTTTTTTCTTCCTATGGCCAGCATATATAGGTAGCCATAGCAAAAATGCTTTTAAAACATTAGCACAAACTTTAAGAGAGCCTTGGCTTCTTTACTCTAAATCATTGTACTTTTTTGAAGATGATCCATTTTGTCTCTCGCCTTGCTTCTTCCTCATGGGCCTTTTCTTTTGTTCCTCTGTGTGTGCAACCAGGCAATGTTTCTGTTTACATCTCCAAATGCATCTTAAAACGCTACAAATCAACTCTTCCATCATTTTTCAACACGATTTGAATTATCACAGTAGGCGGCCCCTCTCTTTAAACACAATATGAACACAGGTCGCTGGCAGTATCAGAGTTTAAACGCTTATTCTTGTCAAGAGAGAACAAGAAGCTGGAGACGTCGCCTTTAGCTCTGAGCGCCATAGCATCTGCCTTTACACGTTACGCTGCTAGGCTGCAGAGAGGCTCGCAGAAGGAGCGACTCGACAGCGGGCTGCGGTCTGAGTCCCTGGGTGGCAGGGCAGAAATAGAGTTTCTGTCTCTGCGAAAGAGAGAGGAGAGAGACATGAAAGACGGAGCAGCG
This sequence comes from Centroberyx affinis, assembly GCF_046629955.1. Lineage (NCBI taxonomy): Eukaryota > Metazoa > Chordata > Actinopteri > Beryciformes > Berycidae > Centroberyx > Centroberyx affinis. Next base: position 91,357 of record NW_027280957.1, read on the forward strand.
GGAGAGGAGATGAAGAGATCCGAACAGAGGAGGGAAACAACAGAAGTGCAGAGGGAGGGCTTGGGGGAGAAAGAGAGCAAGAGAATGTGGAAAAATCAATGAGTGTGTAAGAGAGAGAAGGAGATAAAAAAAACAGAGAGGACTCAGAGGGAAAGGGTAAGAACCTTTCAGTGGTTTGAGCGAGGGCGTGATGTGCCAATCGTTTTTCTACATAACTCTCTGCATTCACTGTTATGCGTGCATCAATTGTCCTTTTCTACTTCTCCCCTGCTGTTTTGCTTGCTCCATTATTTAATTTGCCTTGTAAAGCAAAACAGTCAACAAAGGTAAAAAATAAATAAGTGAACTGAGAGATTACAGGAACAAAAGCCCCTTTAGTACTGATACTGTGAAAGTACTTCAGTATCTGATTTGAAAAACAGCGGTAGTTCTATGAGAGTTTCTGAGAGTATTATGATCCAGAATCAGTTCTCGGTTTTGTACTGTTTCATATTGCATGGTCAAGCACCTGGGTATATCTCCGAATTATTGTGCCCATACGATACTGTTAGGTCCCTTAAGTCCTCAAGCCAAGAGCGAACCAGGCTAAAACTAAAGTGTTTTTGTTATTGCTGCCCCTAAACTTTGGAACAGCTTAGATCAGATTATCTGAACCAACTAACATCTTTAAACCACAGTTTAAGACCCATGTTTATTCTCTGGCCTTTGATTGTGTTTTATATATGTCCTTGTTTTACTATTTTACTGTTTTATGTGTTCTTATTTTTCTAGTATCCCATTGTGAAGGACTTTGTAACCACAGTTTAAACACATGCCATATGAATAAAGTTAGATTTACTTAATATGTGTACCATCATCAGCTAAAACTCCCAAACGTGAATCCTTGTACAAACTTGTTTATTTACAGACAGATTAAGTTGCTGCATTCACCTCGTGGCCTAAAACAGCAAAATGTGACTGTGGAAGCCGCCTCCTCATTGCCAAGATGATTTTGATAAACAAGAGGTTCAACCATTCCGACTGTTAATTTGCAATATTTCACTTCATTTCAAAATGTCAGATAGGTTAGATTTTGCAGAAATGATTAAATATGATTCCTGCTGTAAATGAATAGAAGGAGGGAATTGGAAAATCCCGGCCAAACCAGGATTTGGCAGCACTTCCACACACTTTATCATCGCAAAACTTTCGGTCTTAGACCTTCATCAGGACATACCAGACATCAGGTGATACATATGTACTGATGAAGGTCTAAGACCGAAAGCTTGGTGATTATTATGAAAGTTTTGCAGTGATAAAGTGTGCGGAAGCTGTCGTCCTTTGAATAACAGGTTGTTGCAGTTTTTAAGCTTCTCTGTGTGTGCAGCAGACCTCTCTCTCTACTCAGTACTTCTTTTTGTACCATAAAAGTTTTTCCAGATTCCAAAATGGACGGCCAGAAGAAATACTTTTGCTTATTCATTACTTTATCTTGGTTGGAAGGCAAAACCAAAAGAGCACATGCACAAATGTATGTGGGCATCAATGTTACTAGATTTTTCTGGTTTGTCTTCACAGCCACAGTAGAAATCAAAAGGACTGCCACCTACTGCGTCTGCAGGCACAGTAGGTGGTGAATAATAATAATGAATATCTGGTTTGCCATCTACTGCTGCATGTCACTTCTTCCACTGCATAACATCACAGTGTGAATGCAGCATTACGTACATATTTCCAGGTTGCCTCTTCTGTTTGTTCTGTTCTGTTCTGGGACTTGTGTGTCACCAAAATACATCCCATGTGGGACATGTAGTTCCTGTCTCTCTTAAAAAGAACCATCAGGGACTATTTGATGAATAAAAATAAAAAACATCTTAATCACTATTAATTGGTAATTAATTCAACTCTTAATTACTCTTAAATTACTCTTTTTAAACAACTTTCAAGTGCTATTTTGTTTTTGTTTTTTTTGTTTGTTTTATTTAGGTTTTATTATCCCAGTTTTGATACTTTAGTAACAACCTGATCCCAACCAATTAGGCACTAGGCCATCAGGAAACTATCCAGTAAAACTATGGAGGTTTCAATCAGCCTCATGCTGTTATACACACTTTGCTGCCCTTTTCCAAACATTTCCAAAATGTCAGGGAAAGTGTTGTGGAGGCGTTTGGCCCAAGGTTGGACCGATGAGCTCTGTTGGGAGCATCCTCACTCATTAAAAAGTTATAGTAGTACAAGGACACAGCTTGTTGCTGGAGGAAGTGTTCACTGGCGGTATTAACTGGAGGACTGGGCTGGAGAGGCGGTGAATGTTTCATCGCTCTCTCCTCCACCCTTTGTTCCTTTGGAGAACTTCTCAATAACTCCAGTTTGACCGTATATCAGTTTGTTTCCGCCTCTTTTAAACATCAGCACACTAACTCACCTTTTCACTACCGAGCGGCCCAAATTAACCTGCTGGATTTGATTTACAGATGAACTGGGCCACCGTGCATGCTTGTGTGTGTGGGAGTGTGTGTGTGTGTGTGTGTGTGTGTGCCTCCAGTGCATCCAGAAGGACTGTAGCCTCTGGCTCTCTGTTTCAGGCACACAGCCCAGACTGAGCCACCGTGGAGCAAACGGTTCTGGCACCAACTCTGCTTCCAAGGGCAGTAAATAAAAGATGTTGAGGTGACTCAGGGGCGCAAACCTTTAATGATATTTCTCTCTCTCTCTCTTTCTCTTTCTATCTTCTCCTTTCTCTCTCTCTTTCTCTCTCACACATACATAGTAAATTAAGATTCTTACAGTTGATTCCTTCATATGATAACCCCAATTTCTAACTGTTAGTATCCACACCAGGAGAATGAGGCAGAGAAATATGGCGGAAAAAGGCCATTTACTATTTGCCTCACTCTCTCTGATTTGTAGTTCTCTTGGTTCTTGCTTGGTGAGTTCCCACAGGCTGGCGTTGGTGATGGTGCCTGGCCAGTAGACTCCCAGGAGGCGTCGGAGGCAACGGATGATGAATGTCTGTAGTTTAATGAGTATGTTGGTGGTAGTTTTCCATGTTTCCGATTCGTACAACAGGATGGATTTGACATTTGAATGATAGATTTTCAGTTTGGTTTTAAGTGATAGGTTTTTAGTTTTCCAAATTTTGTTTAAGATGTTGAATGTTGTTCTTGCTTTTACTATTTTGGCTTTGACATCTTCATCCGTTCCTCCGTCCACAGTAGCAGCAGTTCTTTCTAGTTTGTGTGATTTGTCCTGCATCTGTTGGTGAGTGTGTGCCAGTAGTGTTAAATCATCAGCAAAATCTAATATCCTCTAACTGTTCGGTCAAGCTCCACTGTATGCCGGTTCTGCTGTTGTTGGTTACTTGGTTCATGGTCCAGTCTATGCAGAGGAGGAAGAGGAAGGGCGAGAGCAGACATCCCTGCCGCACCCCAGTCAGGACCTCAAAGGCCTCTGATGGGCATCCTTCATGGAGAACTCGACATTGGTAGGTGCTCTTGATGATGCTGCTGAGCTTCGGTGGGATGCCATAGTGCGCCATCAGTTTCCATAGTATCTCACGATGTCCACACTGTCAAATGGCCTTTTCAAAATCTATGAAACTGACATAGACAGGAGAGGTCCATTCTATGGATTGTTCTATGATAATCCTGAGGGTGGCAATTTGGTCTCCGCAAGATCTGCCATTCCTGAAGCCAGCCTGGTTTTCCCTCAGTTTTTCATCAACCACTTTGCCTTACCCGCTCTCAAGGCCTTAATGGCCTTCCTAAGTTCCATCTTGGTGAGGGGGTTGCAGTTTATCTCCAGCAGGTTTGGAGCTGGTGGAATCTCTGCTGTCAGTTGAGGGGGGTGGTCTGTTGAGCAGCTCTCCTAAGGGCATTTTCACACCTATAGTTTGTTTGCTCTGGTCCAAATCAGTTGATGAGTTTGTAAACTTGGAGTGTTTTCCCCTTGGTTCGGTTTCTTTTCACACAGAGAAAAATCCAAGCGAACCATCACTACAAACCACGTGAGAACGTTCACTCCGCTTATTGGTCAGATGTGTCTGGGACGGGAGCAAGAAAGTAAATACAGGAAGACGGTCCTGTGTTCTGGACTAGTGCACATTGCTAAGCAACATGGAGCAACGGCAGAGTTGGCATTTGCTCATAACTGTTGTAATTATCTGGGAAATATACCAGGCAAAACTGTACCAGCAGAATGCCGAATGCACTTCGAGGAAACGTCTTGAAAATGCTATACTGGCTATACCTGCTATACCTGGCTACAGGAGCCGTTTAGCTCAAACTTGCAGAGTAAATTGAGTACACCTGGTAGTTGGGTCGGATCGAGGTCAGATCACGCTCCCACCGCAAACGAACCACTCCAGAGTTCATTTGGAACCAGACCGAGACCACCTCCTCTAAAGGGTCTCGGTGCGGTTGTTTTGGTCCGCACCTGAGTGTGATTACTGTGTTCACACCTGCCCAAACGAATCGCACCAAGGGGGAAAACAAACCAGAGTCCGATTTAACCGGACTAAAAGCGCAGGTGTGAAAACGCCCTTCAGTCCATCTCTGAAGTTGATCTTCCTTGGTTGTGAGGAGTGTACCGTTTGTGTCCTTGTGCTTGTTTGAATTTGCTGGTGAGCTACTTTGTGGTGAAATAGAGTTCCTTCAGATTATTTTTTCCTGCTGCTTCCTCTGCCTGCTGTGCTAAATCCTCGATGTACTTCTTCTTGTCCCTTCTGACACTTTTCTTCACTTCCTTGTTTGCTGCTTCATATTCTTTCTGTGCTGCTGCCTTTTTTGCTCTAGTTTTACATCTGTTAACTACCTCCTTTTTTTCCCTTCTCTCACTCACTATCTTGTACGTTTCTGTGGATAGCCAGGGTTTGCTTTTTGTCTTTTTTCTCCCTATCACTTCTTCATATGTCTCCTTCCATATGGTCTTCAGACCTTTCCACATCTCCTCCAGTGATCTTGGGGTTTCTGTTACTTGGTATTGTAGTGCTTGAAACCGGTTGTGTAATGTGCCTAAACTTCCGGCTGATGCAGATGTGGTCAATCTGATTTTCAGTTGTGTGGTTGGCGGAAACCCATGTTGCTTTATGGACGTCCTTGTGTGGGAAAACTGAACTTCCAATGACCAAGCTGTTGTCTGCACAGACTGCTGAAAATCTTCATGGTTCCAAGCCCTTACTTTCCCATTATCAGCTCATAACCATTATTGTTTCCTCCTATCTCCGCATCATACCTGCCAACATTAGGCTGTGAAAAAGAGGGAGATTTTCTTACTAATGGATATACATTGTCCTAGCCTATGTAATCCAATCTAGAAATAACAGAATGAAATGCAGTATGAAATGTAAAAAACAAGCACTTAAAATATCAAATAGGACCCTACCAAAGTAGTTTGTTTGTTTACCATGGTAGTGTGGCACGTGGCACTGAGTAAAAAAGGGGAGGTGCACCAATTAGCAGGGGTTGTAGATATAGGGCTACCTGCAGTAGGAACGCAGGTTGCAACGGTTGGTTCAGGCCGGTGGAGTGAGGCAGGTGCACACCTCATTCCATGCTGGCCTGCAGGGAAGACCGGAGTGCAGGAACAACGGGTAGGCCTAAAGCTGTTTTCTGTGTAGTGTTTTTACTGTCAGGTTTGAATGTGTGTTGTGACATGAATGGTTTTCATGTATTTCAGACCTGCTTCCCTGTTCTTTGTTGCGGCTGGTAGTCTAGGAAATAGATCGACATACCAGGTATTTTAAAGTAGTTTTTTAACATTTAATTGGTATGTATTTTCAAATAAAGTGTCTAAAATTGTTAATTTTTGTTTCCTGCAGAGTATCAGTGGTCCACTGGCTGCTCTTGCCGTGGGACTATTTTTCGTTCGTTGCCAGTTTGTTTTTTGGGGTTTCTTTTTCTGTCTAGTCCGCCCTGGCAAGTGTGCTGGTAGCGGGCAAAAATATATGGGTATTGCCCTTGGGGGCGGACTAGTTTTCTTTTCTTTTTTGTTTTCGTTTGTTTGTTTTGTTTTGTTTATCTGTTTACTTCCCCCACTACTAACTGTACTTAGCTTGATTCCCAGCCAGACCGTCAGGGCAGGCTTAAGAGGTGGCGTGGTTATTAATCGTTTGCAGTGAAATTAATCACGTGTGTAAACCTTGGAGTGTGTTAACTAACCTAGCGTGCAAGCCTTATTGCCTACAGTGTGCACTGGTGTGATGTGGTGGAACTCAGCCCCTGCCCTGTTAGCGATAGCTGGGAACAATAGTGAGGAGGTTAACTGAGCTTTTGCAAATAAAAAAGTGTTTACTCTTTACCTCCGTGATTGTCATTCATTTTACTAATGACTTGTAGCGGGTGTAACAGTAGTTTCCATTTCCATTTTCCAGTAACTAAGAAAAAATCTGTTTCTATACCAGATAAGCAAGCATTCAGTCAGTGTTGATATTTCAAGATTATGTCACTTGACATAATTTTTGTCTTAACATAATTTTTGTGGTTTATACAAAATAGCTAGTAAATAGCTAGCACATCTACAAGTTTGCTGATGTGGCTAGCAGTTAGAAAGGGGAAGGTCGCGCACCAAGTGGACTGAAATTTGGAAGCGTATTTCTTCTTCTTGGGAGCTGTTTCATCTATTTTCAGCGGCAAGCGGAGCGGAGGGCTTGAGCGAGCGAGCGAGTGAAGCACGTCAGGCAGGGTCGTCTGCGCACCTCTGCCTCTGGGTTGGGTTGCCAGGTACCACGACACATATCCCACACAGAAACTGAGAAACACCCATTTGATTTGTATCACTATGAAGAAGATTAACGGGAGAAATTACCAATTGGGAGCACAGCGGGAGAAAGGGTTAAAAATAGGGAGACTCCCACGAAAATCGGGAGTGTTGGCAGGTATGCTCCGGGTTCATGTCTCCCATTAAAATCATGATGTCCTTTCCTTTCTTGGTCTGGAGAATGTCAGAAGTGGTCCTTGATTTCATCATCTGCGTCGTTGGTAGGGGCGTAGCATTGTACTATTTGAAGGTTTATTTTCTTATGCGTAGTATGGAATTTTGTTGTAATAATCCTTGAGTTGACGGGTTCCCAGCTGATGAGGCCCTCTGAGCTAACTGTTAGTATCCACACTAGAAGAATGGGGCAGATAAATATGGGGGAAAAAGGCCATTTACTATCTGCCTTGCTCTCTCTATTTGTTGTTGTGTTTGTTACACTCTTTGCTCTTCTCTCTCTCTCTCTCTCTCTCTCTCTCTTTCTAACACTGTGTGCATATGAACGTGTGCGTTAAGGTTAAAGAAAATACTCCCTGCTACATTTGATGTCGAAATCGAAGCTGAAGACATGATGAGGCGATTGATCTCAGCATAAGAATCCCCCCTAGGCTTTTCTGTTATCGTTCTCTCATTTCCTCCCTTTTATTTTTTCCTTGTTTCATCACCCCGTCTTAACTGTCCTCTGTTGTTCCCTCATTTGTTCCTGTTTCTCTGGCTCGCCTTCAACTCGTTTTGTTTGTGCCGTGTATTAATTCTCTCCCTTTAATCCGTTCTCTGTGACTCCTCCCTTGTCTGGCAATAAGGTGAAATCACTGGCTCATTCTGCGTTTTGTTTGTGAACATGGCAGAGTTAGCTCAGTGCGTCCTACATCCAGCCAAATTATTATTTTCTTTATTCCCACTGAATCTTTTACCCCTCTCTTTTTCCCTCTTTATTCTCCTTTATATATGAAGAGTTTAATTACAAAATTAGATATCCACCATCAGAAAAAAGTGACACCTACTATTACAGTTTTTGTTTATATCAAAGAAAAGCTCATTTTGGAAGCAGTGAAGTTAAGATACATTTTATTTTATCTTTGCCTATGAAATACGATTTTTAAGGATGGAATTATGTGTATGCACTCGCATTTTCTTTCCTGAAGTTTTTTGTAGTGAAGCCTTTCACATGCTTGCCTCACTCTGTTCTGGAATCATCTACATTTTTGAACTAGTGAGAGACGACTTTGATGATGTGATTTCACTGATGAACACACCTTCAGCCAACGAGGAGGAACTAATCAGTGAAATCAGCTGCTGTAGTGTTTGGTTGGAATGAAAACCTGCAGAGTCTCAGCTCTCCATGACACACGGTTTGAGATCCCTGCTGTAGCGTCTTTGATATTAATTTTTCCTCTTTCTTTTTCTCTCCTCTCCATCACTTGACCCTCCCTGCGCCTGGTGAGTTTGCCTTCCCTCCCTCCCTCCCTGTTTTCCTCCCAGTGGGGAGAGTAGCACAGTATGCCTGAGGCAGCGGAAGGCATCTGGCTGGGCTGACATGGTACAGTATGGGTGTGTGTGCACGCGTGTGGGCACACTGTCTGTTTGTGTGTGTGTGTGTGTGTTTGTGTGTTGAAGTGGGGGATTGGGAGAGAAGATGATAGGGAAGGAGATAAATCGAAAAATGGTCAGATAGTATAAGGGTTGCTAGTGGTTTTATGTGTGTGTGTGTGTGTGTGTGTGTGTGTGTTTTAACATGTACGTATGTACTGATTTAGGGGGTTGGGAGAAGAGGTGATAAGGAGGGAGGTAAATCAAGAGATGATTAAGTTTAAGGGTGGGTAGGGGTGTGTGTGTGAGAGAGAGAGACAGGGAGAGAGAGAGAGAGAGAGAAAGACAGGGAGTCACGGGGCTGTGGAAGAGTTTCTTTCCCTCTTCTTTCCCCCTTTCTATTGGCATTCTGTCATCTGTATCCACGCCAAACAGAAATACAAACTGCATAGAAAAGAGAGAAAGGGGAGGGGAGAGAGTGAGTACAAGTTGCGCATTTGTAGAGCAAACCCTTAAAGACCGACTCTCGGATGTGAGGAGGAGGGGGAGGGGAACGGAGGGGGGGTTGATAGGGATGATGGGGAGGGAGGTGCTGAGGGAGGAAAGCCGCCGCTTGATGCGCAGCAGAAGCCTGCAGATGGAGGAAAGACCCTCCCCCCCCCCTGCCCCCTCTGCTGTCTCTCTCTCTCTCTCTCTCTCTTTATCTATCTACCCTCCTGTCTGTCTGATGCGGCGGAGAAAGAACCGCATCCATTTCATCATGCCTGGCCTCACACAGAAAAACCCTCAGCGTTGCGTCGCGTCGCCTCGCCTCCCTCTGCCAGGACGCCGCCAAGCGCCGCTCAAGTGTTGATAAATTGCCACCACCTGCCTCATTTTTCACAACCGCCGCCTCGTCGTCAAACACATACACACTGACACACACCCCTGCGCGCTCCTCAGCGATATAACAAGAACAATCGCTGAGCCCCCAGGAATGAGAGATGGGAAGATGGGAGGGAAAGGGCAAATGGGTGGTGGGTGTGTGGGGGGTGGGGGGAGAAAACAAGCGGTAGCAAACATCGCTTCATTCACAGGTGTTGACAGACAGGTAGAGGCAGAAACAACACAGCTTGCCAATGTCAAAGTCACTGGCACTGAGCACCGAACACTTCTGAGGCGCTGGAGAAGAAAAGTTCACCTTCAGTTTTATTTTAATTGTATAAGGAATAGTAAAAAAAACAAAACAAGGGCAAATGTCGATGCCATTAAAATACACATATGTGCAGTTTGCTGAGATTTACTGAGTCCGAGCGCAGCTACATTACCCAGGATCCCAGTGAAATGGGGGAGGATGAAGACATATATAGGAGTCGTATGGAGGCACAGGTATTAGAGAGGGATAGAAAGTAGGCAAGTGTTTAAAAAAGTGTATCTCCTTAGCAGCTCACCACTTTAAATGCATTAAATAATGTCACAGCATCAGCATATGCTTTTCCCAGAAGAAAAGAAGCAGTCAGTTCAGGTCAAACTCAAGAATTCAGATACCTAGTTCCCACAAATACACTGTCTCAATGATGCCATAATTTCTACCATTTGACTGTGAATCACCAACGCCTTAAAACAGAATGGTTGAGTCAAGCCGGGATGGATATTTGTGGTCCTGCTGTGTTTAGGAGATACTGTAGCAGAGGAAAGGTCTGTAGGTGCCTCAGAGCTAGAGACTCACATTGACTGGTTAATCAATAAAATGTGCACTAGCCTCTATCTTTATGTTCCCATCATGCTTTGACCTTTTCTTTTGCCTCTTTCCCCCACTTTTTTTTCTTTTCTTTTCGTCTTCTTCTTCTTCTTCTCCTCACTGCAGTTGTAGCTGATGTCAAAGAGAGGTAGCCATGCTTGGACTGGAGGAAATGAAGTGAAACCCGCTTACAATATAATTGGTGGAAAATGCTTGTGTGTATGTTTCTATGTAAAAGAGGGGTTTATACCGGTCGCTGGTCGCTCTCTCTTCCCTGTGAAGATCTGTTCATTGCTTGCCTGATATCAGACAGAATTGTCAACTCGTTACACTCCATTTCCATCTTCAGTCTGACATTGCCTCCACTCTAACTGATTTCCATGGGGGAGGGGGATTCGATTTTCCCTAACCAATCACTAGAGACCAACGTATCCGCCTGAATCTAACGTAATTTTAAGTCGACACTGATGCGTAGCCATGACAACACCAGAGACGGTTCAGAAAGTATAGAGCATCTTTGACAACACGGAGCGAAGTAAAAACAAAGTACGACGTCGGGCGATATTGAGAAGACATGCCGTCTATGTAAAATAAATGTTAATCAAGGGGGTCATATCAATTTCAAAATTATTATTCAGCAGCCCAAACGTGAAAGAGAGGCCATTAAGCGAACGTTTCCGAGATGTCGGGGTAATTCTCCCATATGGACCCGGTGGGAGGATTTGTGTAAAATGTTTTCGACTACTTGTCGGGGTTGAAGATTCGCAAATTATTCTAAAGAAATGGCAATCAAAGCTTAACGTTACGGACACAAACGAGGAAGGCTCGAGAAGAGAAGTGAAGAGGGACCGCGATACGCCAACAAAGACACCACGGAAAAAGAAGCTATGCCAGAGTCTCAACCCGGCATCTCATAGCAGTACGACAGAGGTAAATTAACACACTGGCACGCTGAAATGTGGCAAAATAACCCAACTTGTTATACTGTAGTTACGTTACGTTAGCATGCAGTCGGTTAAGCTGGACACCAGTCAGCAGCTTGACAACGCTTGACAACAGCTTGACAACGGCGTTTGTCCCGACCGTGGCACTGATTGGCTAATCGTTATTCCCCCTCGGCGTTCATTGGACCGATCATTTTTCAACCGAGAAACCGCTGTTTCATGTCACGATGCCAGACCAGAATCAGTCAACTCGGTGGAGTGGGCGGATTCAAAGGTCTGGACCCAGGCAAGTTCATTGCTCCATCCATGACTCAACTTTTCTTTTTTCCGTCTTATCGCCCCAATACTGGAATAACCTTCTCATTACAGTCAGAGCAGTAGAGCCACTCTGCATCTTCTTCATGTGTTGAAAACTCATCTTTTCAAAAAGTACGCCATGCCACCCTACCAGCCTTTCTGCCATGCTACTGTTACACACAATGTAAGAAATTAGTCCAGAAAGTTCAGCTGCATGTGCCATAATATTTATTCATCCACTTATGATAGCGCCAACTCCTTTTTTTTTCCAAGTGGTGAGGCGCTTTCAGCACGATTAGACCCAAACAGCAGCTCCATGTGTGGGAGGACGCGACCTCTCAGTGCATCCTGCGGTTTGCATTTCTGTTCATTCTAAAAATGCCCAAAAAAAAAAGTGTCCCGGGTGTTTGTGCCGCCGCGTCTCCACCATCGGCAGCAGCGTCTTGTTCTGTTGTGGCATCCTGACACCTGTGATTGATGGATGAGCGGCCCGACGACGCCTGGCACTTGAGTTATCACGACAGGTGAGCTGCTGCAGCGCCAGACAAATAGCCTTGTTTATCTCCAATAGAAGCGCTGGCACAAGCACACGCATGGAAACCAATCTCACACACACACACACACACACACAAACTGTGCCCTCACTAACGCGCTCACCTCCACTTACACACACAAACACGCTGTCCAGCTGTCCTGCCATCCACTTCTCCGCAAGCTCAAACTCCTTCTCATTCTCTCTCGCTCTAAACCAGAAAATCAATGAGGCCTTTTTTTTTCTTTTTTTTCCCCCGAAGCTTCTAAAGACAAATCAATGCAGGCCGATCTATTGTAATAAGGACGCGTCAGCCTTGGACGAGGCAGAGGAGATGCAGCGAACATCGGTTATTAGATTTTGCTGCTCGTGGGGAAGAGAGGCTGAGCAGACGGGGCCAGAGCTTTTGTTTTCATTGAGCGGCTGTTGCGTTAAATCCGCCCCTGCTTAGTTACCCCGCCGCCGCTGCGCTCCGGTCCGCGAGATGCTTCAGTCAGCAGCGGCGCTCGGCTTTGTCAAGAGTGGGATTTAGACTTTCCCGGTGACGAGAGGGGTTTAAACGTGAATTGAGTTTCCCACCTTAGCTTGCAAATTGAAACATGTTTTGAATTGAGTGTCAGGCGATACAGTGGATCTTCACCAGATGTCTATATTATCCCAGATCAAAAAGTTGTACTTGCAGATGAAACTATTGAAAGATGGATGAAATTATTTTTTTACTCAAGTGTGTGTTTGCAGTGGTAGGAACGCAGTTTGGCATATGTAGTGTGTTTTTTATGTATTGTGGCATTTTACTAGCCTGGGAAAAACTTGTGGACACACACACACACACACACACACAAATACACTTACTTCTTATTCCTCCGTTCCAGCCCACTGCCGTCTGCCATCTCCTATTTCACCATACATCTTTCACATTATTCAGAAAACATGTTACATTACGATCGAGGCTTTTTCAAAGCACTGTGGTTTTTATGTTTGTTCTCCGAAAAACATAATCAGCTTCTCTCTTCTCTCTAAACTCGGAGGCAGAGTGTAGTCCCATTCACATCATGGCTGTCTTGAGATCAAGGGAATATTTTTTTACTTTGTATTTACTTGTGTGCACATGTGCGTGTGAGTGTGTATGTGAGTGTGTATGTGTGTGTATGAGGTTGATCAGAGTTAGCTGACACCTATGAATATTGATAATCCTAGAGAGAGCATGGGATAGTCATCTGCCCAAGGCGTTTCAGCGTGCCTCATCACTATGTACTAACACAGGCATCACTCTATCTGTCTATCTATCTATCTATCTATTATCTATCTATCTATCTATCATCTATCGATCTATCTCCAGAGACACACCCACACAAAGTACATATTAATGTTGAATGCTCTGCACGTGCACACATGCACTGTACTCTCTCTCTCTCTCTCTTCCTCTCTCTCTCTCTCTCACACACACACACACACACACACACACACACTCACTTATGTCAACAAACACTCATCATAACCCCTGAGGAAATAACGAATGCGGTGCACAGGTTCAAGTCCTGAAATAATCACATGCTGATCTGCAGCATCAGCCTCTTATCTTATCTGCGCCCTGACATCCCATCAGTAGCTGCAGCGTCTTCATACCTCTGCCTCTGAGCTACACGCGCGTGTGTGTGTGTGTATGTGTGTGTGTGATAGAGAATGCGTGTGTTTGCACACGCATGAGTATGTGGGTTTTACACTACGCCGTCACGTTCACTCGTCAGTCTGGGAAAACTAGCAGCTCCTACGCACCCCCACACTCACACCTACACTAACTCACACTTACACACACACACACACACACACACCCGCACAATGCATCATCACTCACTATAACTAAACCACGGCCGCGGGGCTCTTTCGCTGCAGCCTGACCATAATGCCTCGTCTTCCAAGCCATTCATACGCCGTAATGTGTGTGTGTGTGTGTGTGTGTTGGTGCGGAGTAGATCAATGTGAGTGGTGGCGGCTTGTATTGCCTGTGAGTTCCCGAAGATACTAAATCCAGTCCCATGCATCACACCCACTAGAGCTCATTTGCATCGGTGTAATACGGTTTTTACTACGGGCGATGCAAAACTGTGATTTGTTGGGGAGCTGCAGTGGGCGAGACAGCAGTGAATCTACGATGATGATATTTGACTTCAGACTCAAGTGTCATACTAATGCGTTTTTCTCTGAGCATGTATACATGAACTATGCACATAAATACATGAATTACACCCTGGCACTGAACATATAGGCATGTAGTACGCATGCAGTGGTAAATCTCGGCTCTGGAGACAGCAGCGGTGTAGGATGTTAAGTGCACAGAGATTGCACCATTCGTTACGTCAATTCTATTCACTGACTCTCTTCCTCCTCCTCTCTCTCGCTCTCCCTCCTCGTCCTCCCCTTCAACTCCTATCCCGGCCGCCTCTCTCTCTCTCTCTCTCTCTCTCTCTCTCTCTCTCTCTCTCCCTCCCTCTGATGCCCTCGGTGTCAAAGGCTGAGCTGCTTCATAAAGCCCACTGGTTTGATGTCAGACAGGCGGCTTCAAACAATCCTCTCTTCCTCTGTCTCCTTACTGCTCTCATTTTCTCTCTTCCCCTGTTTCTCTGGCCCTCTCTCTCTCTCTCTCTCTCTCTCTCTCTAATAACACTGTGTGCATATGAACGTGTGCGTTAAGGTTAAAGAAAATGTTTTCATTGATGCTAATGAGTCTCTGTCTCTGTTTTTCTGTCTGTCTGTCTGTCTCTCTCTCTGTTTTTCTCTCTTCCTGCTTCTCTCTCTTTCTCTCAAGTAGACACAATTCAACCCTCTTCTCCCACCCTCCATCTTCCTCCCCACTGTCTTCCGGCACTTCTCTCCTCACACCCTGCTCTTATTTTTTTATTTTTATTATTTTTTATGTTTCGCACACCATCCCTCGCTTGTCTGTTTCTACCTCCTCCTCTCCCTCGATTTCTCATCTTATCCCTCCTCTCCAGCTGTCTCTCTGACTCCGTCTCCCCTCCATCACCCCAGTCTTCACTCCGGTCCACGGCTGTCAGACATGGCAGTGAATCGGATCGGCCTCCTTACCCAATCAGAATTCGGCATGAGGCGGCGTCTCTTCAAAGCGATAGTCGTGCTCCGCTAGCGGCTAGCCGTAAGCCGCTGATTTGGAAGAGAAGCCCTGCGAGAGAAGATAGACGTGAAACAAAAGGGGCTCAACTTCTCACAGTTCACTGATAGTCTCTGCTCTTGGAATTCCTGATTGTTTAGGATGCCGTGAGTCTTTTTAAAGGGATAGTTCAGTCAAATAAGAGATGCTGGGTGTGATTTTACTGTGGCTACCACCGTAGAAATCTCCCTTTCATGTATTTATCCTGCAGCAGCACTGCAGACAGCTATTTCTTGAAGGTTATCCAGTGGAAGGAAATTAGTACTTACTGTATATTAGTGCTGAAAAAAATTTGAATTTTGATAATCGATTAATCGTTTGAGTCGTGTGAGAGGTTACAGCTTCATAAGCTAATATTTACTTGCTTTTCTTCATTTTATATCATTATAAAATCAATACTTTGGTTTTTTTTTTGGCTGCTGGTCAGATTAAATTTTAAGAATCACTTTGGGCCCGGGTAACTTGTGATGGGCATTTGTCATTCTTTTTGACATTTTATAGACTAACTGATTAATCGATTAATACAAAGAAAACTGATAATTGATTGATCGATAACGAAAACAATTGTTAGTTGCAGCCCTACTGTATGTATGTTCTTTCGATGTTTCTTTGTCATTGTCTGCTTTATTGGACAGTTTACAGCAGAGAGAGTGAGAGGCAGCAGACATGCAGCAAAGGTCCTAGGCCGGATTTGAATCCAGGAAGTTATGGGTACGCAGTATGGCCGTTTGCCAACGGAGCCCCAGGACGCCTGAAATATTTTATATAAGTTTATTGTAGCACAAAGCCTAGTGTCTCTCAACTATCAAAATAGCAGACCGCTCCTTTTAGCTTCCAGTGACTGAAGAGAGAGCAAAATTGGATTTTTCCCAAACAGTTTCTCTTGGGGAGGGAGCCAGAGTGCAACAATAGTCCAGCAAGCATGCAGTAAGAAATAGTTGCTTCTCTGCATGCTGCCAAAATGAGTTTACAGTCTCTGTCTGGGACTTATTTAAGTTTGGTTTGTTAGAGTGAAATACTCTACAATCTGTTTCAGTGATAAGAGACTTTCCCTGTGTGGAATCTACACACTACTACTACTAGTACTAACACTACTACCACCAACACTGCTACTACTACCACCACTACAACTACTATTACCACTACTACTACTACTACAACCACCACTACCACCACCACTGCTACTGCTACTACTACTCACACTACTACCACCACCACTACTACTAATACCACTACTCCTACTATTACTACAATTACTACTACTACTATTACTACCACTCCTACCACTCCTACTACTACTACCACATAAAAACAAAATCAGCCGAATGAATGAAATGAAATTTCAAGTTTAAGTTCTTTTTTTTTTTCATGGACTCACTATACTTTAATATATCATAAATACATCATAAAATATATCATAAATACTTGGAAATGGTGTCACTTCTAAAATATGATAATATGTGTAACTTTGCAAATCATGGAGGAATCGGTTCTTAAAAACTCCAGCTCTCGTCTTGACTTGCAGCCTGTCACCACAGCACAGATGTCACCCATAAATTTTTGGTGCCGCTTCTGTTCTTTTTCCAGCAGCCCGTCAGCGGTGTGCGGAGGTAGCGGGCGCCCACCGGGGACAGGACCGGTGGCAGGTGACAGCGGAGCGGTGGCACCCGGCCCACTGGTCTCTGTCACGCTGCCATGTCCTCATCAGTCAGGTCAGCGCTGACGTCACGCAGCGTAGGACTGGCTCCCGGCGCTCTGATGAATCCCATTTGATCTAATTATGGTCACTGTCCCAGCAGTCGGCACCCTTTCACTTCCGTCGGTAGCTATTTTCGAAAGTCGTGAACCGTCGGAAGTGATTTTCAGTGCTTTCTCTTGCCTGCTCTCCTCTTCCTCTTTCCTTCCCACATTCAGCAGCAGCAGTCACAAAGCTGACTGCAGCCATAATATCACGTTTAATGAAGTTCCGGGGGAAATAAGCCTGATAGTTTAACTTTGTTATACAACTTCCCCCGATGAAGGATTTCTGCACAGATGATGAAAAAGGTATGAATATGAGACAAAGCCAGCCTCCTCCTCATCATGTTCAGGAGATTCAATTTCATTCAGACTCCATCAAACTCCTTTCAGACGCAGCTGTGAAAGAAAATATTTTTCCCGCTGTGCGACTTCGGTCAGGTAAAGGTTGAATAAAGAGAAGACAGGAGGTGTGAACTCTGATGAAGCTGGCAGGGATTCGGACCTCTCCGTGAAATGAAAGGACCTTGAGGCCAAATCTTGGCGTGCGTATACATTTTAAAAGCTTTATTTGAATCCACCAATTCACACACACAAATGCGCACAGATGCACACACACACACACACACACACACACACAAATGGATGCAAGCAGGCAGGCACACATAAAACATGCACACACACACACACACACACACAACACAAATACAGTTGATTTGAATCTCAGATGTTGGTGTCTGAAAATGAGCCTGGCTGCACTTTAGTCTCAAGTGTGAATCAAAGAGAAATGCTACTTGGTATTCCATCCTACAGTAGAGCCAAGGCTTTAGTCTCCACAATTAATAATCATAGAATAGTGAAATATTTCATTTCATTTTGCATGTCCGATATAGTTGAACATAGTCAAGCTGCTGTTATGAGATGCCAAATGTGCAGTAAAATAATTCCTCAAATTATCAAAAATGATAATCAGTACTAATAATCATGACTACACTATTAAGCAAAATAATCAGTATTATCATTTTAGCTATTTGCTGCAGAGAAGAAGTCCAGTCTGCAGGAATCCAGATGGTTTGGTTATTTAATTTCTCTATATGAGACATTTTGGAATACATGAAAATATTTTTCCACAAGCCTTGATTTTTTCCCCCAATACTTTTACAGTCGTCCCAACGTTTCAGTGGTTCAGACTAGCTCTATTCCCAAGGGAGTCCCTTAATAAGATTTGATGTATAGAGCATCTGGAAAGGGAAGGCTGTGTGTGTGGGAGATAGCATGAAAGTACATGACAGCAGCCAAATATACAGTGATGTCAAGGTAAAAAAAAGCAGTGGGTAAATTTAAGTCTAAGCTCTATTTGAACAACCAGCAATATAAACAAAAAAACTTAGATCATTATGATACTTCTATAACAGGCTACTTAATATAAATTGATACTACTGAATTTAGATGATAAAAATCTAAAATTAGCTTGAAAAGGTGAGTAAACTGTAAACTCCAGCTGATTCTGAACAAGATTTTCAGAATAGACTACATTTATTTTTTTCTTTAGAATACTCTATTTTTCACTTACATCAGTCTGATACTTTCTCTCTCTGCTTTCCAGCTGTCCCACTGTGCATGTTCCCACAGAAAACACTATATCGATATAAAAGGTGGGTAAACTCTGGCAAATTAAAGGGTGGGTTTATGTGGTTTAACCCTCCGCTACATCGCTGTACATACACCTCAGTGTAGCTCCACATGCCCTCATCAGCATCAATGAAAACACCAGCGCACCTCTGGTCTCCTGACAATACCCAAACAAGAACCTTGGCCTCTCCAAACACCTCTGAACACACACTCACACACACACACACACTCACACAGAGAGACAAACACACACCCACAGACCATAAAGGCCAGCCTTCACATGGCGTATCAGGGCCCCTTCCCTCTCACACACACTGACCCCATCCGCCATGATTCATCTCCATGGCAGTGTGAAGTGTAACGGAGATTATTACCAGTGAAGGGCTCAGCCCCCCTGAAGATGTACTGCTCTCCAGCCTGCCCTGCAGACGAAATGGGAAAATATTGCTAATGTTTACAGCCCTGTGCCTGTGTGTGTGTGTGTGTGTGTTGTGTGTGTGTTGTGTGTGTGTGTGTGTGTGTTCACGTTATGCACACTGGTAATGCCCAAAGCCTGACCAGCATGGCTAAGCAGCTCACAGGCTTGTTTACCATCTAGAAATGTGCTGACATCAGGGGGTTTGGTGTGCGTATGTAGCTGTATGTGTGTGTTTGCAGTGCACAAGTACCTGTGTGTGTGTGTGTGTGTGTGTGTGTGTGTGTATGGAGGGGGGGGGCAGGCCATGGGTGTGTCATCGTGTAAATTTATTTTCCCACATCGACAAATCCTCGCAGCAATATCATCATGCTCCCCTCTCTCCCCAGCTGCCGTTGAAGCGTGCCTGTGTGTGTTGAGTGTGTTTTGTATGGTTTCTCTCTGCGTGAATCTCTGCTGCGCGGCGAGCTCACATCTACTGTTCTGACCAAATCCAGACTGAGGCCCAGATTCATGGGTTTTGTGCAGCGAGGAGCACGCGCTATATCGCCAAATCAGAATGCAGCGAGTGGGAAGCGTGACTAATAGCGCTGGTCAAAAAATAAACCCGATTTACACGTGTAAGTTATATGTAAACTTCATTATTTTGCCCACATATGACCATGCAAACTGAGAACAGTAACACTTCCCAATACCAACTTCCCCAAACGTTAAAGCACAGGTGAGACGTGGGCATCGTCAGCACTCGGGCAAGCAAGCGAGAGGGTTTTCCATCCCAGAATCTCAAAGAAGATCAGAGAACGCTCCAATTATAAAAGACGCTTTGGGGCGGAAGGGTGCCAGCCTTGGTGGATTAGTCGGTTACAGCTGAAGCACACAATTTTGCGCTTGCAGTTGGTAATGAAGGGAGCCTGTTTGCTTGGGCAGCGCTCTTTTTTTTTGACGGCGTGTCTGTGCCACAACTTGATTTGCATACATTTCTTAGAGAATAAGACAACAAAAACTGCACTCTTAGCTCAAGCAGCTAAGGTGCTCTACTGACTTCTCATCACGGATATGTGATGATGTAGCAGAAATCTCACATGGCCTTTTTTTTTTGGCAGCATAGAGATGTTTGAATTATACTTTGAAATGCACTTTCACTCACAATGCACTCACAATAGATCAGTAGGGAAAGAACCATTTGTTATATCTATTGGGCTAAAACATAGTTAGATATTGTTGACCACAGTGCTGTAGAACCTTTGTGTTGGTCCATGTTGATCTACTTCAAAGCACAGGACATTGACCAGCCGTTGTATGCTCCTGTGTGGAGTGTGCCACCTCAGCGCAGATCAATATGTTCATCTGTGTAGAGGCCGATAATGCGTGCCATTGAACCACCTACCTGTCTGGCATCCTTTTCACTGACTCACTGAACTTTCACTTACTCACTGACGCTGAGATCCAGTGCGTTAAAGGATGTGTCCCTCTTGTTACTCTTCACGAAAAGAAATGCATTTTCCATTCAGCAAAGGGTGATTGAGTTATTTAGACAGATTTCTCCTTATGTACACTTAGAATCCAGAATAATATGTTTTGGCCTGAAGCTCCCTGTTATGACTATGTTATTTATTTATTATTTGTTTGGGGTGTTTGGGCTTCATCGGTTCATCGCCATACTCAGTTTGAAGTCTCTTTCTTTCCCTTTCTCTCTCTCCCTCTCTCTCTCTTTCTTTCTTTCTCTTTCCTCTCTTTTTCTGCCTGGTAAAAACACATGAATTTCACATTTCATCGGTGGCTCATTTGGCGAAGGCACACACCTTGTGCCTTCAACATCCTGGGCCTGAACCCGGCCTGGGACCCTTGTTAAATAAATAAATACACCAAATTTCATGTGTGAAAATGTTTACATGCTACGCCTAGGTGTGTTTTTTTGGACGCACATGAAACTGTTGCCTTTAACTTTCAGTCACACACACACACACACACACACACACACCCTCCCTCCCTCTGTCCTGCCACCCTGCTGCTCTCGCTTGCTTCTTCATGTTCATGTTGTGTGTCTGACAGACAGTTGGCCTGTGGCAGGCAGATGAAAGCGGAGCCGACCATGGCTGTCCAGCACAGACACGGAGGTTAGCGGGGTCAGAGCGAGGCTAGCCGACATGATGCTGCACCTGACTGCTGGAGGTCAGAGGTCAACGCTTTGGTGTCTCTCTTCTTCCCCTCCCTCCCTCCCTCCACAAGCCCCTACCTTGACAATAACTCTCCAAGTCTCTGAAACTTTCTCAGACCGGTGTAACATCATCCTTTAAAGCTACACTAAGCGATTTTCCGACCACTAGGGTGACAGAAATTTCAACACATTTTGTAAACACACAAAAAGGCTAATGGCTAAAATAAACGTACTAATGGCTAAAATATCACCGGTTACCCGTCTCACTTTGCCAGATTTTTCTCCTGCTGAAGGTTACATGTCCCACAATGACAAGTGAAGAGGTAGATAGCAAGTTTACTAGTTGAACAAGTTTACTAGTTGAACAAGTTTACTTGCTCGCTTCATGGATTCCGGCATTACCAGCATTTTTTTCAGGGATGGGACGGGTAGAGCGTCACTTTCAAACAGCGAGACAAGATAGTTTTAAAAAAAGAAAAAGGAAAAGCTACTGAATGGGTCAGGAGGAGCCACGACTCGGGCCGAATTTGACAACAAGCTTTAGGAAAGAGGTGAAAACAACAACACAGCTGGTCCGCCTGTGTGGCTATTTGTTTATATCATTACGTCTCATGGAAATCTCCATGTAGCACACGTTAGTTTCAGGATTGGTTACAGGGTCTGAAGCTTATTGCAGGTTTAACTTGAAACTCTATCATTTGGTATTCAGTTAATGGTGTTGGAAAATTCCCAGCATTGCTTCAGAATCAATAATCAAGTGCCCCATCTTTTAAGAAATGATTCCTGTTGTATATGCCACGCTTTTGTTGGTTATATCTTAGTTACAGAAGCATTTCATAAATGTTTTGCAAAAGTGCTATAGATGACATTAATGCGTATCCCTGTATTTTGTTACTGTTGCTTCTTCACTTTCAGTTTTGTTTTGTCATTGTGGAAATAAATAAACTAAAATAAAGCTTAACTGCAGGTTGAAGATGGTCAAAATTATTATTAGTTATTTTGTATTCTCTCTGTAAGACTTTGAGTAGACCTCAACCAGGAAAATGTACCCATCCAGTTTGGTATTTTTTATCACTTGTTCACTCAAGGTTTCTTTTTTTTTAAAGATTTTATTTTTGGCATTTTATGCTTTATTTCAGAGATATAGTGAGAGAGAGACAGGAAGGTATGGGAGACAGAGCGAGGGGAGGACATGCAGCAAGCATGCATTCTTTTTTACTTTGGTGGTTACCTGTAGCTACAACATCAATAACATTCCTTATTGAATATTACTTTCATGCCGGCAATTGTTTGGCAAGAGTAGAAGGCAGAGTGAATATCTAATTTTGGAACAAACTCTATTTCAATTTCTTCTTCTTCTTCTTCCACATGTAGTCAATTATATTATGTATATTTGTATGTACAGGGGGTGGACAAAATAATGGCAACACCACATGAAAAAGAACTTTAACTTTGGAGAAACTAAATCACAATTACAAAGAGAGCTACACAGGCGAGTCATGGCACATCTCTCCAGACAAGGCAACTGATTTAGCAACAAAGCACCATAGACTGTATTAAAAAATAAACAAGAAAACAATGTCCCAAACAAGCAAATGGAACATAACTTTACACACGTTAGCAAAGCGCGACATGTTGTCAAGCCCAGCTGACTGTACCCAAGTATACAATAAACTGTAAATATTATCACAAAGTGGCGACACTTACCAATTGCACGTCCAGTTGTGATAGATCAATCTTTCAGGAGCAGTTTTAATGTAAATCCTGGTTTGTATTGACACTTGTTTACGAAGCAGTCCAAGGCAAAGCAGTTAGCACAAACAGGCAAATTTGGACTAAGTTTACAGTAGTCGGAACGTTATTGTAAAAAAAAACTTTTTATCTTCCGATGCTGGGAGGCAATGTAGAGCTTTGTGTTCAGCCTTGAAGCCAACAACGGAACATTTAGCATGTTTTGCTCTTGCTTTTGACATCTTCTAAGCTGTAGCAGCGAAGGAAAACAATGGCGGCCCACAGCGCACAGAGGAGGAGAGAGGAGTGGGAGTGGTTATCCACCTTAGAGATCGGCGTATGCAAATCGCTCCCCCATGTTTTCCCAGGAAGGAGGCTAGGACAACAATACAGAGGCATTCACTTTTCACATTCTGTGGGTTGTTAGGTTGAAGGATGACTAAAGTATATGTGTATGGGCAAGGAAAAACGTGTTTTTCATGATATGGGACCTTTAAGTGGAATACCAATTAGCAGTGTGTGTCAGCATTAAAAGCGGTCTGATACTCGACACTCTAATATGTGAGATTTCAAAGCAACATGAGGCAGCTAACAGTCCCAAAGATGCCAGATAGTCCCAAATTGCAAGTGCATCTGTCACAGAACTGTTAAAAAAATATTTTATGTAAGGCAAGGGGAACAGTCTGGAAAATCATGACAAACATGGCAAACACGGACAAACGTTTGAGGAACAGTGGCCGCAAATTGAAGCTCACCGACAGGGATGGACACCTGACACCTGACAGGATAGTTGTTAAACACCAGAAAACTACAGCCTCAAAAATGACCGCAGAATTAAATCAACATTTCTGTGACACAGCCTCAACAAAAATTCACAAAGCTGGTATTTATAGCAGGGCTGCCATTGAGAAACCTCTTGTTTTTCAGCGGTTCGTATACGGAGCACAAAACCTGGATCCCTGAGCAATGGAAAAAAGTCATATGTAAAGTAATATAAGTAATATTAAGTCATCTTTCACACTTTTTACCTTTTTCCTAGATTTGGAGAAAGCCAAAGGAAGCCTTCAACCCAAAATGTCTGTTGCCAGCTGTCAAACATGGTGGTGGGTCTGTGATGGCGGGCAGCAATCATATGGGAGTCGTTAGGCCAAGCAATAATGTCTCCTTACGCACCGCTAAATAAATTCCAAGAGTGGATTCATGAGCCATGGCCTCCCAGATCACAAGCTCTAAACATCATTGAATATTTATGGGAAGTTCTGGAGCGATGACACACAGTACAGGATTTGTGTGACAGCGATGCAACGAGGACTGAAGCTGCTCCGAATGCGAAGGGTGGCCCTGCTCCTTATTAGGCACTAGATATGTTTATTTGTTTATGTGTGTCCGATATGTTTTCCAACCCCGGTATGGTAATATGATGGATTGTCTTACCTGTAGTAACCAAGGCAACTTCCAATCCTGACTTTGAATTTGAACGTGACCTTCTAGCCAGTATGAAGCCCTGTGTTGCATTGCCTGAAGTCCTTCATTAAGATTCATAAAACTTATATAAATCTCTCCAAGGAACTCTAGCACGCATTTGTGTGTGGTGTAAATACATACTGTATGCCTTAAAATATATTCATATATATACATTAGAATTATCCATTTGGTATTAGTGCTGCATCCCTGCAATATCTCCCCCATGGATCATCATATCTCATATCCAATTACAGAAGGTGCATAATAGTCTTTTAGAGTCTAGTAATACTCCCGACTCTAATTAGCTAAGTCATAAGCCATCAAAGCTCTACTTTACACTCTTTAAAAGAAGATGTCGGATCCATTATGTCCAAGTGCCTCATATAAGACACACATCTTGTCTTTTTTCAGCAATAATCTCTTCATAGCAGCACATGTAATGTCAAAATGTGTTGCTGTCAGCACATCTTTTAAGAAGAACGTGGTCGCACTTGACAGTGAGGATATTTATAAGCAGTATTTATTTTAAGACGGACAAAGTGCTTTCGTCACTCCGGCCTTGATCACTGAAAGGAAAAATCAGAATGGGCCATATTCATGTATTTTCCTCTTTTCAGTGCCAATCTGACATTGGATGTACGACGCACTTAAAAAGGATGAGTCATTCTCAACACATCTGGGCAACGCATCTTGTTTAACACAACATGTGTAAAAGACGTACTTGCACTGTAGGTGAGCCACAGCGCTCAGTGTGCAATACATCCAGTGTCAGCTTGACACTGAAAATTGCATGGGGAAAAAAAAAATATGTGAATGTCAGCTCCTCATTTCTTTTTGTTTTCCTCTTTTCCTGTCCCAGCTTCCCCATTCTGTCAGATCAGATGCAGATCTTGTCAGGTTAATGTAGGCTAATGGGTGACAACACAGCGCCATGACACCTAACAGCTGGAGTGCTGCATCTACACTGAGGCAGGAAGTGCTGGGGAAACCACTGCAAAACAGCAATCCACCTACATACTTAAGTGAAATTGTATGTTAAAGTTACGCTAAAGTTAAAATAACTATTCTTTTTGGTCCATTCTGTTTCAAATGAATCCTTCACCCTGGCAGTGTTTGTTCCATGGTCTACCTGTTGACTAAGACCTGAGATAAAAATTTAGTTCAACTACCACTAAGCTACAGCAAAATGTAGTTTAACTTATAACTGAACTTCAATATTGGCAGCAAGACATAGATTTGAACACAGCCTAACTAGGTGACACTGTCTGGTTATATAACTGGAGAAGCAGGACTGACAAATACATATATGGCTTCTATACTGAAAAATGTATTCTGGTAATGACTCTCTCACACACACACACACACACACACACACAGTAGTTTTTTCACAATGAATATCTCATTTTGGAAAAAAGTTTCAGTTTCTTCTGAAGTGTCTACATACTAAATTATATATGTGTATCTGTATATTATTATTATTGTTATTTCATTCTTCAAATCCACTCCCCACATGCTTTCCCCTGTCATCATCAGTGACTGCCAAATGCATAATAGCTAATTATAGCTGCAGTAATGATTATAATAACACAGTACTTTTCTTAACAAAATTACAAAGTGCTTTAAAAATAAAAGGAACAAAACAAGCATACTAATAAACACTCAGCTACGATAAAAGAGGGAAGACTGGCACTGATTTCATAAAGGCCTTTCCTCCTTCCTCGTTCTCATGTTCTGCCAGGGAAAACCCAGGAGTGCTGTGGGATGTATTATGGATATTCACCTGCAGAGATAAAAGGATGTGTGATATCGCAGTAAAATAAAATATGGCTGCCTGAATCATCTTCAGCAGGTTCAGGAGGTACATGCACTCACACACACACACACATACATGCACACAAAATCCCACCAGCAGAACTAATAACACCTCTCCCTAATCACCTGCTACGGTATAATGTGTCTACATCTAATAACTAATATGTCCTGCAGTAAATTAACATCACATCCACTGATCTGAGAGCTGCCTCTGGCCCCTGTGGACACAGCGGGGGCCTCCTCTTCATCCGTCTAACGCTGACCCTGGGTCGGCCTTGTGCGGTGTCTGGCCCTCTTGCCATTACATCTCTATTATGCTGTCCTTTTATTGCCTGTTCAGCACCTTGACCGGTACTGTGGCCGCCTGTAATGGGATAACAGCTCTCCGTCTCGTTCTCCATCTGGCTCTCTCCGTTTTCTATTTCTCGTTCCATCTTTCTCTCTCGCTTTTCTGATTGTATTTTCTCCCCGCCATTGTGGCGCTCTGTGTCACTCTCCTCCGGTTTACTTGCTCCTGCTGATTGCCTCTGTAATGCACTGAAAATGTCCTTCGTGGCTATTCAGAGCAAATAGCTTGCTGTTGTATTGCTGGAGGGCCCAAACTAACTGGACTGGGGAGTCAGGTCTGAGGCCTCTGCAGTTTGGGAAAAATAATGATGGAAACTGTTAATGGGCAAGCTCTGCCTCGCTGTTGGGCTCCAGGTTTTGCTGTTACAGCACAGAAATAGCTGCGATCTGGTAGTGTGTTTGGTGCTGTGTGATGTAGCCCCTTGGTGTAAACCCGCACCTGAGTTCACTATGTTTTAATTGTAGCTTTAGTTGCTAATGTTTTGTTTCTATGAACACTACATACACAGTAGAAATGGTTTTGCAGTATGTGCATTGAATTAAAGAGTTTGTGCTGTTCTTTCTTTGGTAATTAACTTGTGCTTTTTTATTTTTAATTGATTCTTATTTTATTTTAATTCTTTATTTATCTTTGTGAATATATGTTACTATTCTTTTTACCCTGAAAGGACCCAGCATACAAGCATTTCATTGCTCTGTTTACCCTGTGTAGGCTGTGTATATGACAAACACACTTTAACTTGAACTAATTAACCATCTCTCTCTCTCTCTCTCTCTCTCTCTCTCTCTCTCTCTCTCTCTCTTTCTCTCTCTCTCCCTCCTCCCATCCTCTTGTTTCAGGTAGGAAGTAGGACAGGGAAGGATCTGGTGCAGAAGCATTGAAGGAACAGCAGTGCCATCAGAGAAGGGTCCTTAAAAATATTTGTTTGTGTGTGTGTGTATGTGTGTGTGTGTGTGTGTGTGTGTCAAAGAGAGAGAGAGAGAGAGAGAGAGAGACATTGAGGATGAGAGTGAGATAATATGCTGTAACTTTTATGTGCTTGTGAGGCGCGGCGGTTTTAGTCTTGGCTGTGAAGAAACTGTGAGATTAACTGCATCTTTTTATGCACATATGGGTCAGCCTGGCTCTTTTTATATACTGATCTCATTACATTTTTAGGTCACTCGGCTTTTTACATTGGGAGGCTTGTAAATAAATCATAAATGTCCCTGAACCGTATCGGTCATTCATAATATCTGTGGGAAAAGCATGTACTGTATTGTGAATTATGCAGCAAACCGTTCCCACATGTCTGCATATGGGTACGCTCGCACTGTAACACACACACACACACACACACACACACACTGTAACACACACACACAGGCCATATTGTGCATTACGTGCCGTCATTGAGTGTCTCTCTTTAAATGAGTAACACTTGGCAGCGGGCAGGACTGTGCCAGGCTGGTCCCAGGGAGCTGAGCGGAAGGGAAGGGCAGAGGGGAAGGGGGCTGACTCTGCAGGGATGGAGGCCAGGAATAGAAGCGGTCAGATGGGGCAGTATTGATCAGCGGGAGGGGTCAGGGGATCAGCTTATGGAGGCCACGGACTGATCCTACGTCAGAGGGATGCGGACAGCATGGGGCGCCGGGCAAGTAGATACGGGGCAGATTGTGGGGTTTTGTTTGTGGGAGATGTGTGTGTGTGTTGGGCGGGGTGTTATGCGCATGCCCTCAATAAAAGCAGTGCGTTGAAATTACATAAGATGTTTGACGTTCCTAAGTAGAAACTATAGGGATGCACCGATCAGGGTTTCTGGGGCCAATTCCAATTGATCATCTGATACGATCAAATGACGCATTTTACCCAGACTCTACTAACAACAGCAGATCATGTAAAAGTGCACATCAAGCAAATATAGCAGCACTGTGTTTACAGATTGTTCTTAAAGCTGCATGACATAGCTGATCTATCCATGAGTAAATAAATCATAGGTTTATCCAGACATAGTAATTCCATTTTAGTGTGTTAGTGTGTGCTTTAAAGGATAAGTTTGTCTATTTTGGACCTCTATATAATTTGTCTCTTACTTACCTGTAGTACTTGGACCTGCAGAGTCCAATGAGTCCAGATGGGGTCAAAATATGGCAGAAATTTAAACAAAGCATAACGGCATAGATGAACTGACACTCAGAGGGGAAGGAAAGGGTGTAAAGAAGCTGACAACTTCTTCCTCTTCTCTTCAAGTTCTCTGTCTGCTCCACAGTTCTCCCATGCAGTTCCCTCCATCTTCCCTTCTATCTTCTCGTCTCATTTTCTGCAATGCTGAGAGTTTCAGAGGACCTCAAGAGTTGCAATTTTGGTGGGCAGCGATCTCCCTGTCCGTCTCTGACAGATCTGCCACCGTTCTCCCAGCAGCTTCTCTCAGCTCCCACTCCGTCTCCTCCGTTCTTTCCCTCTTTCTTCTCCGTCGCTCCTCCTGTTTCATGGTGGCTTTCTGTTGCCTGTCCAGGACTCTCAGAGCTTTTTGAAGAAAGCTGATGTTTTTGACTCATCCTCAACTCCGATGCCCAACACACTTCCCTTCTCCTCCTCTCCATGTGTTCGATTGTCCTGTCTTTTCCCCTTAGGACAGGCTTCATTTTGGTTTCAAAAAATGTGCTTTTCTGACTTTTGCAGCTCATTTCCAAAGCAGTGCTTCCCAGGGCAATGGCCCTGAACTCGCTGTACAAGAGTTTGAGAATCATTTTAGGCTTTATACTACTAAGATCACAGGTTTGAGTTTTAATTCTCTGGTTTCAGGCTTTTGGAAAGAGTTGTTCATGTTCATGAATATTGATAGCATTGTTCTAAACCATATAATATATAGGAAATGGAAAATAACATTAATGGATTCTGAAACTGAGTGATGTTCCCCATTAAATTAGCATTACAGATTAATCTAATTCTCCAGTGAACAGAATCTCCAGGTACTAAATTATTGCTGTATTTTGGCAGAGCTGTGGGCCAACACACCACAGGCATCCTGCACATTATGTTGCATGTTAGACATTTAGTCTTGGTTTGGAGCTGTCATGTTGTGCATCATTCAAATATCAACCCACAAATAACAACCCACTGATCTCCGATAATAAACTGACACAAAACTATTTGCTTTATTTTTTATTTGGACATTTAGTTCAGGTTCTGTTCTTTGGTCAACAAAATATGCCATAATGCTATAGCAAAGATATTGCAATAAAAGTAATACATATAACAAGCTGTCATAGCTTTAAATCTAAACTGTTTTATTATTATATTCGTAGGAGACTTCCTAAGTGGTATGATTCGATTCCCAACCCTCCCTGTGTGGAGTTCACTCTGATTTCCTCCCCCATCCCCCAAGACAGGCAAGTCATCTAGATTGGAAACTAAATTGCCCATAGGTGTGAGTGACATATCTGCATATCTGTGTTCACCTTGAGATGGACTGGTGAACTGTCCAGGATGTTTCCCTGCCTCCAGTGCATGCTGGGATAAGCTCCAGTCCCCCCCTGTGGCCCTGATATGGATTAAACGGGTAGAGAAAATGAATGAATGAATGAATGAATGAATGAATGAGGATACTAACATGCAAAACCTTTGTGGCAACATTGTCCTGAAGTTTTGTAATAACAGCATCTGATGGAAAGAATTCCACTCAACAATATCAATTGGTTGTCAGAATCCAGACCTTTTTCAGTTGTTTTGCAAGTACCTAAACAGTAAACAGAGTTAGAGACAGTTGATAATGTTAGGATGGAGACTTTTCTCAGGGCAGAAGAGGGGGGGGGGGGGGGGGTTAGCTCTGAGAAACACCATCAGAGACTGCAGAGAAGAAAAGAGAAGAGACAGCCTCGTGGACAGCACACATGAGGCGGAAACATAACAAACTGTACTTTCTCAGAAAAAAAAAGAAACCTCTGTGACTGGGAGAGACAATGAAGGGCCCCTAATGCTCAAGCAGACAGAGAGACAGAGGAAGGAGAGGGAAGATATGGAAGAAGAAACTGAAGAAAGCAGCGGAGCGGTGGACCATTGTCCTCGAGGAGAAAAGCAAAGACATCTCCCTTCTGCATCGCACCTTACAGTATGAGGAGGAACAAACTGCTAAAGCCTTGGAGGACAAGAGAAGAAAAGATTGCTTCAAGAAATCAATCAGAAGGACAACAAGATTGATGCCCTGAGTCAAACTCTCGAAACTCTGACCAGGAGGAATGAGAAGTCCAAAAGCCTCGCTGCCCTTGAGACCCTGCCTTTCTCTCTGCTGCACTGTACGAAAGATAGAGATAGAGAGGCTGATGAGAGAGACAGAGGTGAGGGCTATGGCAGTGTGTAAAGAGAAGGAGAAAGTGTTCAATTCTCTTTTGATCACCATCGACAGGCTCGAGCAATAGAAACGGGCTGCAGAAGCGTCTACAGAGAGCTGGGGAATTTCTTCAGCTGTTTGAGGAGGAAGAACAACAACAGTGTGGAGAAGCAAAGCTCAAAAGAAAAATACACCCTCAGACACTCTTACACTATCTGATATCAATCATTTGTGATGTTCACTCTAGTCCAGATGATGAAGTGTTGTAATTTACTTTTTTGGTGTATCCGCTTTCCCTCAGCTTGCCTTGCCTACTTCTACTTCAGTTGGGGATTTCCTACGTTTCCCAGAATGACTTTTGACAACCTCCAGAAAACGTGAACGTGTTTTTGTGATGTGAATGTGAACTTGTTGCTTTCAATCAACAGTGGGCGCATGGAAATATAGCTAATTTTGTGAACATTGGGGTGTGACTATGATCAAACAACAAAATCGACCCAGAAATGCAAGATACATGACCAATAGGGGTTTTTAACAGTGTTAATGTGTTTTAGGGTGGATTTTACCTTTAATTCTAAAGGGAAATGGCTGTTTCAGAGTCAAAACATAGCCAATACGTGCTTTGCTGTGTTATTTCTGCTTTCCCCATCTCCATTGGCTTTCCATCTACAGTTTATAATTTTTTTCTCCCCTTAACATTGTTTTTCTGTGCTCCAAAAACGTCATAGGCAGCCATTGAGAGTAGACTTTCCATTTACATCTATTTGTCCTGCATAAGTGTTTCCATGTTCAGTATATTTTATTCAGAGTTTTCCTTACAGAAATAGAAAAGCAATCTTGCTATGCATTTAAATGACTTGAGGGTGCGTATTACTGAGCAAGACGCTGAACCTCCACCTGTTTATACCGTGCAGCAGGTGTGACTCTGCATATATGTGCAAAACTCGTCCACCAAACTGTCCCAGAGTGTTGCTGTAAAATAAAAGTGTGTTTGCTGTTAACTTACTTGGTTAAATAAGTGTTAAAAAGAAGAAAAAAAAACGGGGTATCCCTACTATGTTGGCACAGCAGCAGACACACTGTCACAATTGGCACAACTGCACAGAATCACAGTGGCTGAGTGCAGATTTCTACCTCCCTTCTTGTCCAAAACGATCTCCAATTCTCTCAGATGAATGACTTCCAAGAGAGAAGAAAAGAAAGTGCTTTGAATCCCTTTTTTTTTTTATCCTGGGGGGTTTTATCCAGTTGATTTCTCACAACTTGGTTTAACCATCAAATGATGTTTCATGTGATCCCCGGCTCTTCTGGATCCGAAATCCTCCGAAGACATGAAATATTAACTGTCTGTCTGCGTCTCCCCTCCTGGAGAAGCGGTACCTGCATGGGCCTCGACATGGTTCTCGGCTGGATGCAGATTAAAGAGGGCGAGACAGACAGACAAAGGGAGAAATTGCGACATACAGTACTACAGATAGTGCAGCTGATGAACAGAAAGGTGCAGAAAGAGAGCGAAGGAAGAGAGAGAGATGGTGGGATGTGAAATGGTTTCATCCTTTTATGTTCCTTCCCGACTGAAGTTAACACTCTTTGATGCGTTTTAGGGACAGACAATGTGTGCTCGTGAATATGCGTGTTCGTGTGTGTGTGTGTGTGTGTGTGTGTGTGTGTGTGTGTGTGTGTGTGTGTGAGGGTTTGAGAATCCCCAAAGTAATCTGTGGGAGTCCTTGTAGGGAAATTCCGTGTTGGTGACGGGTTTCATCTGCCCTCTCCCTGCCTGTCTCCTCCTTCGACTCAATGGAGCTGCTACACTGCTGTTGACTTTTCAATAGATTGGAGGCTACACCTGTTTCACCTGCATTTCATTTTGGTAAGCGAGCACTAAGGTTTTCAAGAGCGTCCGGTCAAGCAATAAGTAATTTATGACCTGTATCGAACGACCAGTAGGAATTGACTGGGAGCGTCTTGAAATTGCAATGGGCTGGGAGTTTTTGTTCCAAAACAGAGAGTGCAGATAGGAAAAGCAGTTTTGAGAGCCAGAAGTAATCATTAAGTGATTATGATATTGATCAGCAACCCTATCAACCCCCTATAGATCACAGATGGTCATTTTGTGCTACGGGGCAGTAAAAAATCGTACTTATTGCCCCTTTAATTCGAGTGATTTCATTGAATTATGTCGAGGAATTCGATGTCAAAGACGAATATGTTTGGCAGGTGTTAATTCAATTCTCCCTTCACATGTGTTTCTCTTGTTCTTGTATTTGTTTTGTTTTTTTAACCTTTTCCCTGTCATCCTGTTACATCTTTGTGAAAGCCATTTCTGCTGTGACTCTATTTGTATCTCAAAGCAGTGCACTCACAGTCAGCTGCACAGAAACATTTTCACCGCTCGGGCGCTACAGGGGCACGCATGATGAAAGGTGTCTCGAATCGTGGATGTGCATTTATGTTATGTAGCTCACCTGATAAAAAAAACATGCCTTAGAAAATTGAAAAGCCTCAATTTATGGAAGCACACAAGGTCATGGGGGTGCATTATGGAACATGTATGTTTGAGAAGCCCCTCTTCTACTGGCTACACATCTTCTATACCAAGCAGCCAAAACCACGGCAGAATTTTGAAGCCAATATGGAAATGACGGCGGCAGCAATTCCTCTAACGTCCCGCTAGAGGCTGGCTCCAAAAAGACTCCAAACCCGGCCCAACTCCATGTGAGTCAATGGGGCCACAACCCAACTTCTCACTCAAAATATAAGGTCAATAGATCAATTTACTCGACAAGAGGTTATGGCTTCAGTAGCTGATTTCACTTCTTCTAATGTGTGTCCGTATGGCGATTTTCGCTGATTACAGGCCGATAATAGGTGGCGCTGCCAATAGTGGGTTCCACCCTTTGCCTCGCTTTGGCTCCCAAAATGTCAACATGGCGGTGACTGTAAACCCAATCTGCAGGCTTCAAAACGCCCCTTCAGAAGCCAATGGGTGACGTCACACTCACTACGTCCATCTTTTTTTTACAGTCTATGTTCCAAACCTTTCTCTTGCTCTCACCTGTAGACATTATCATGTCTGTAAACCACATTCACCATATTAATGACAACGGCACGCATAATCAGGGTGTTTATTTAGCCTAGAGATTGTGCTGCATTTGAAAATAATAATAATTTGTCATTTGAAGTGTCGCTGTGTCTTTCAGGACCAAAAACAGCTTCAGAAGGAGACTCCATTGCTTGTTCATCTGTGTGAAGGTCAGTTGTAGGCCTAGTTAACTGGAGGAGAGAGGAGAACCTCAGGAAACTCTCTGGGGAGGACATCAGGCCAGCAAGGCAGGGAGAACACACACTCCTACAGTACACACACACACACACACACACACACACACACAAGATAAAACCAGAGGAAGGATTTTTAATGAATCTGCGAGCTACCTGTGTGTGGTTAGAGGGAAGCGAGGGATTTGTGGAGTGTGCAGGGAGCTTAAGTTGTCTTTCCTGGGGACATCAGTGGAGTAATTGGTAAGGGGGTTTGGGAGAAACTGACAGGGGATCGGTTGGCCTTTACCCCATGTGAAGTTGTCTCCTGTTCGCGAGGTCATATTCTACCGCAGTGCATCAACACTCCTCAATTTCCTAATTAACTGACTCCCTCCCTCTCACAGTACCGATTGGCTGTCTTATCACTTCAACACCCGGCGCCTCTCTGCCTAAATCAACACAGCTTTTATCTGACTTTATGTTAACTACCTAAATGCAGTTTACAAAATGAGGCAGAGGTGAACGCAACTTAATCCTATTCTCATTCTTTCACAATCCCCCCCCCCCCCCCCATCCTCCATTTCCACATCTTACTTTCTCTTTACTTTCTGCCCTCTCATCCCCTGCTCCGTCAGTCCCTCAGCGTATCGCCCAGCTATCCGGGGAGGAAACCCAGGTCCTTTTCTCTCCGTTGCATTTGAAGTGGTTTCTATGAGCCTTGTCATTGTGCGCTTTGTAGTCACATGGTTCCTGCTTGGCTTTTATTCAGTTGCTGAATCATGCCTTTGATTCCCTTCTTTCTCTCTCTCTTTTCCCCTCTATCATCCGTCAGCTCTCAGTCCCCAGCCACGGATCCAAGAAAAAGTAAACCGAGTTGCTGCTACTCTGTGCTTCCTTATGTAATTCCAACTTATTTATATGTCATTATGTAATGTTCTACTGCACTGGCAATGCTCAAAACAATATCCCTGCCAGTGAGGTTTAAAACAGAGATTAATCATATTGAATTGAACAGTCCTCACAGTTAATGAGTGGAAATATGTTTGTTGTTACCATAAGGGCATTCGTTAAGCGTTATAGCCTCGCTTGGCGGGCTAGCTAGCTCTCCTGGCCCTCGCTATCTTGATTTAGCTTGTGAGTATGTGGCCAGCTTGACTTCAGCGAAGCTCGTTTCAGCAACAATCACACCAAAAGGAGTTTTGCCTTCATTTCCCCTAATTGTAGTTGTGCCTTGCCATTTCAATACAACAGATGTATTCATATTTTAGAGTTAACACCTGCAGCCATGATATTCCACCTTCTGTTCTGTTCATCTATCTAAATTGTCATTTATATTAGGTGTAAGATTGGTGCTGGATGCATACATGTAAACACACACACACACACACACACACACACACACACATACACACACACTGATACACACAAACACTCACATCATGCTGACTCGCATAAATGATCAATAAGTAATTAGTGGGTAATAACATGTTTCTTTTAGATTGCTTGCGTGTGTTGGTAGTGAAGGTCGGAATTTTAAAGTTCATGTCATATTGACGTGTGTGTGTGTGTGTGTGCGCGTATGTGTGTGTGTGTTTGCTTGTGTACGTGTAGTAAAAATGAAAGTGCGTGAAGAGTTTGTAGTGAAAGTGTGCAGGTAAAATTTCATGTCACAATGATGGAGTGTGTGTGTGTGTGTGTGTGTGTCGGTGCGTGTGTGTGTGTGTGTGTGTGTGTGTGTGTGTATTTGCGTGCATGCTTGTGTATGCATGTGTGCACAAATGTACTGTACATACCCGTGAAAGTGCATTAAATAGCTCACAATTGACCTAATTACTGTGCCCATCCTTTGGCTTTGCTCCCAGATGGTGGGAAGGCAAGCGGTGTGTGTATGTGTGTGTGTGTGTGTGTGTGTGTGTGTGTGTGTGTGTGTGCGTGCGTGTGTGCGTGTGTGCGTGTGTCTGAGCGAGAGACAGAGAGAGAGAGAGACAGAGAGAAAGAGAGAGAGTAGGATGGGCGCTGCAGTGGATATGTGTTTGTGTGTGTGTATGTGTGTCTGTGCTTATGTGTGTGTGTGTGTGTGTGTGTGTGTGTGTCTGAGAGAGAGAGAGTGCTTGTTTAATGTCACTTATGTCACTTCTCTCCACCCCCCCCCACCCCCGCCACCCCAACCCCCCCACCCCCACCCCCACCCCACCCCCCACCCCAGGAGCCCACAAGGAGAGGAGAGGAACCAGCCTCACTGAATGGCAGATTTGGGCCAATTAAACTGCAACTGGAACGAATACACATATAAACACACACACACACACACACACACACACACGCTGACACACATGCACACACACACACACACACACACTCACACAGTCCTGGCCTGGCCTGACAACACCCTGTGGATACACACTTCTGCTATCTCATGCTGTATCTCCTCTGCAGCTCACCCCTTACCCTCCCCCAGCTCCCAACAGTACACACACATGCACACACACACTTTTCCCTTCTGTCCCACACCTCACAAGCCCTTAAATAGGTACTCAGCCTGTTTCGCTGTAGACACAACACTCAGACACACACACACACTCACACACATATCCACTGCAGCGCCAATCTTTCTCTCTCTCTCTCTCACACACACACACACACACTGCAGCGCTCCTCTCTCTCCCTCCCTCCCTCTCTTTCATACTTACTCACATACAGGACACACACATGTTCACACACACACACACACACACACTCACACACACATACACATATCCACTGCAGTACATTTCCAACTTTTGTCCTCCACATGAATAATCTGCCTGTCCCTCAGTTGTTTTTTGTTTTTTTCTATTTTTTTCTCCAAACTTCTCCTCTGGGAAGACTGACTGATTGATCTGATCCTACGCAGACAGTTGCTCCACTGGAAATCTGCTTGGGAATATTCATAGCAAACATCGGCAGGTTCTCTCCTTCCTGCAAAAGATTTTACAAAGTCCTACTGAATCTGAACATCAGCTCAATGTCATACAAGGCTGCGAACGCTCCGGTACGTCTGTAGCCGAATATTCTCTCCTTTTTCTCAATTCCCCACAGGAAGGCAACACACGGGCTAGCATGCATGAATTAATTGCGTAGGCGTCCTACACTGTGTAATCAGGTACACAGGTAGGGATGAAAAAAGGCTAGCATGGGATGGGGCTGCAAGCTTTTGGTGTGTGTGTGTGTGCGTGTGTGTGTGTGCATGTGTGTGTGTGTGTGTGTCTTCAAGGGAATTCTCCTCAGATCCATACTGCTGAAGTCAGGATGGTCGAGGATTCTCTGTGTGTGTGTGTCTCTGTGTGTTTGTGTTTTTCTTTATTTATTTTGTTTTGTTTTTGTCATGAATGAGGAAAAAAAAAAAAAAAAAGCAGAGCCTGCCTGCCGCACCAGCAGACAACCGCAACAGAAATTCTCAATCCCAATTCGGGCTTGTTCAATTATTCATACTGCTATTGCGGTGCTCTGGCACAGAAAGAGAGGGAGAGGGAGAGGGAGGGATGGAGATGGAGGTAGAGAGAGGGGGGGAAGAGAGAGGGGGGGGGGGGGGTGGGAGGGGGAGAGAAGGCATTGGTATTTCCTAAGAAAGGCAGCTTTGTGAGTTGGAGATGGAATATGTATGTGTACCCACTGGCGGCATCTATTCTATTCTATTCCATTTCACTGTCGTCAGCTCGTCCCGCTGTGCTTACTTCACCAAACAGCTTTCCATCTCTGTCTCCCTCTTTTTCTCTCTGTCTCCCCCTTTGCCTGTCTCTCTCTCTCCCTTTGTTCCTTTCTTTTACTGATCTCTCTCTTTCTCTTTCCACCTGTTCTCATTTTCTTTCGCTCTCATTCCTTTACCCCCCCCTTCTCTCCCTCTCCTCCTTTCCTTTACCAATCTCTTTTTTTTCATGTTCACCTCATCTCATTTTCTCAGTTCAGTTCAATTCAGTTCAATGAGGCTTTACTGGCATGACAATAGACAAGTGCGGTATTGACAAAGCACATTCCCAAGGGCAATAACAACAGAGTAAAAAGTATGCATGAGAATGATTAATATTAAAATAACAATCACGACTATCAATATCATTACAAAGCTCACAAGTTCAATGTAAATCTAAAAGTCTCTCTCTCAATACAATTCAATTCAATGAGCTTTTATTGGCATGTGTACATATTGCCAAAGCATACAACAACAAATGTGAGATGATATAAGAAAATTTTTATAAATTATACATCAGATCAGAGTCTTTACATTAAAAATTTGCTGAATAATAACGATATCAGCATTTTATATCAGCATTTTATATATATTAATTACTGCAATACATACACAAATGTAAACAAAACTCTCCTTCTTTCTCCTTCACCCTCTCTCTCTCTCTCTCTCTTTGACCGTATCTCTCTCTATCGTTCCCCCTCCCTCCCTCCCTCCCTCCTCGCCCCCTGATCCCAGGACGAGCCCCTGCCATTACAGCTGTCATAGCTCAAGGGAGAGCCGCGCTACAGTAGAAGAAGAAGGTGTTACCGTACTCTCTGTGTAAGCCTGCGCGCTCACCCAAGACACTCTTACTCCTACTACCAGTGACCTTGAATATGTGATCGCTCCCTACTTAGGGCCCCTCGGGAGGTTACATCATCCCATTTACAGTACATCCTACACTTTTCTAAATCCCCCCTCCGGTGGTCACTGTAAACGACTGATCCAGGAACTATATTTGGCCCAGATGGTCGCCCTGCTCCCTCTTGGTCCTCCGATCATCTGTGCTCATCTCCAGGTATCTCATTTACTCTCTGCCTGTCTTCTTCTTCTGTTGTTTTTTCTGTTTCCCTCCCCCCCCGCCTCCCTGGTCTTTCCGTCCACACCCTTCTCCTCCTAGGTTTGCTCAATGCAGCAGGCCAGTGTCAGCCTTTTTTTTTTTTCTTTTCCTTTATGGAAATCAGTGGCCTCCTCTGGTGGATGGCCTGTTTCTGTAAGATATGGTCTGTAACTGGCTCCCCAGAGAGAGAGATAGGAGAAGTGACAGAGGGAAGGAGGAGAGAGGGAGGGAGAGAGAGAGGGAACATGACAGGGAGAGAATGAGAGAGAAAGTGAAAGAAGTTGGGGAATGTGGGAGAGAGAGAACATGCGGGTGGGGAGCATGAGAAAGAGAATATGCCTGCATAGTTGGCTTCACAGTGGTTGAAATAAAGATGATGAAGGAGTAAGAGAGACAGAGTGACAGAGAGAGAGATGAGGTTGGAGAGAGTCAGGCATAGAAAGTATGAAAACAGTCTAGAAGAAGATTTGGAGGAATCTACTGAAGTGTGTCAATATACAGCTCTGTGTATTTTGGGTTATACATAACTAACTTCTTAATGCACCGCTTCTCATTTATCCAGAGATCTTTTCCTTCACCATGCATCCTATTTTTCAGCAGCATGCTCTTTTACATTTTTGCATTCATACAGTTGGACTCATGGCTCATAAAATGGATATGCTATATATACAGTATATGCTAATGCTATAATGATTTTAGATATTTATTTGAAAACTGAAATATTACAAATTAATTTGTCACCTATGTTACAGGTATCACAGCTGACATTTTTTGCTCGAGTCAAATACCAAAAGAAATTTCAGAAATATTACAGACATATGATGAATTATATTGAAGGAACAATGTTGACCTTCAATAAACCTTCTCTTGGCTCAGACATGACTTATTGGGTTATTGTACTGTGAAAAAAGTTTCATGTTTAAGCTTTAACCACTCCTATGTTGAACCTCAGCTTAATCTTATTTCTCTGTTCTATCGTGTCTAATATCCACGGGGGAGTTCACCTCAGACGGCCTTTTAAATCAGATCACGACTCCTGACGATGAGGACTCCTCCCCTTCACCCACCCCGGTGTACCTTCAGCTTCCTCTTTGACATCCTGTTGTCGTGCGTCAGCCATACATATTTCATGGAGGATTCAGTGAGGGGGTAAGTGGCGGCAGGTTAAGGCTAGGCACATTAATAAATCAAAGCAGATTGGAAATGGCGTGGTGAGGTTTCATACGGAGTTGGCCCTGCGTTGGCCCAGGCTTGTGCATCTTGAGCACTGCAGTCATGGTTGTTTTTCTGTTTTAGGTGAACTGAAAGTTTACACAGTCATTTGTATGTTCAGTGAGTTTCATAACCCTTGAGCACTTGAGAACTTTTTCAAAAACCCACTGCATAATTTCAAAAATACATGCGGCATCAGTGAGAAAATAAGCATTCTCATAGTCATTCCTGAAAAACACGCTTTTATGTGAAGGTCCAGTGGAGGTCAGGTAGAAACCAGCTGATAACAACTGGTCAGAGCCGCTGGTCTGGACCTGGAAACACCTGAGAGACCCCAGAACCACAGGAGAGAGACTCCATCTGTGGACTGTTGGGTTAAAACTCAGCAGGGGTTTCAGATCAAACGGACACTTCAAAGGCTTCCACGTCTCATACTGCAGAACGGCCTGAATGGTCAGAATTGTCCACACTTGTTTGGGATGCAGAGAGGCTAACATGGATAGTGGTGATTCTGAGAAGGGTTTCTATTTCACATTCAGAAAGCTTGGAGAATGAATTAATAGGCCCTTTTCACACTTGCGCATTCGGAAAGCAGAATTAAGCGATAGCTGCAGTCTACTACCAAGTGCAACTGTAGTGATCGATGATGCCTAGCTCTCACTGCCTCTTCCTCATCAACAGTAATTGAGACCGCATAATGACATTTAATGGGACAAAATGAGAAAAAATAGCTGGAAACAGACACAGCTTCTGAATCAAACCCAGCTGAAATGCCAAGGAATGCCAAGGAATATGTTTTTATGCCCAGGTGCACAGCTCATGTTGTTTTAATACAATCAGCAAATTAGCTGGATACTAACAACAAAATCTTCTCTAAAAAAATACTAATAGGCACGATTAAGTTAAATATTGAATACAGCTACCTGCTGCACAGCTAACTTTCTAACGTTCGCAAACTTAGCCTACAAACGATCTGCAACGTTAAGCCACACTCACCTTCAAAAAACAATTTGTAGCCTTTCTAAAACATCTGTGACTCACTGAAGCTGATTTTACGCAGGTTGTGGAGGAAGGAAGGCTTTCAACTCAATTGCAAACAGGTGGATCAGCTGTGAATGGGGATATCCTGCTAAGTCAAAGCGGAAGACGTCATCAATGTTTGTGAAAAAGGCGGATTCAATTAGAGGGGAATAACACCTGAGTTGTTTTAACACAATTAGCAAATTACCTGGCTGCTAACAGTGGAGGTCACACACCCTGTGTATGGGACCTTGGCAGAGCTAGACAGGTCATCGTTTAGTTCCACCAGGAGAGAACAGCGCTGCAGTCTGTGTCCCACTGCGTCCTACAGTAGGGCCTGGCCGACAGAGGAGCCTCCTGTTGCGCCCCACATCCACCTAGATCCCGGCCTGCCCAGGAAGCCTCATTATCCACCCGGCATCCATCCTGGAAGCTTCTGCTGCTCATTAAATGCCACAAGTACCTGCGCCCCGCTGCCTCTGGGCGCTTTCTCCATGGGAGAAGACCGGAGAGGAGGAGAGGAGGAAAGGAGAGGAGAACGCAGAGGAGGAAGAGGAGGCTTTCATTCTCGCTCGCTCTCATCTGAAGAGGAAGCCTGATGTTTGGCACTCCACTTTCAGGCATCAGCTGTGAGTCAAATCCCTTCGACCACAAGCCTCAGAGCTCAACATGATGAAAGAGCTAACTGTTGCACTTGTAGAAATAAGCAAGCTGTCAATAGTCAGCAGGCCTTGCCATGCGCTGATATTTGAGAGAAAAAACTTTCAACGGACAGCTTTCTCATTTGTATTTGTTCAGCATGGAGCCCCCCAAACCCTCATTACCTTACATGGCGCTGCTTTGTGAACCCCAGTGTCAACAAGAGGCATTGCTGCTCTTCTGAACCGCAGCATTATTCCTCTCTTGCCACTGCCACGGGGGACAGCTTATGAATTAATGAGATGTCAGAGATGTCATCTCTTTATCCACTCGATCTCACCAAAAAAAAAAAAAAACCTCTGTGGAAGAATTGACATCATGTAGCACTATGAATCTTGTCTGTCTCTTGTGGCTCGACTCTGGAGGCCTCGTCTTTAAAAATGCACTTTCTTTCTCTTTTGTTAAGACAGTTATACCTTTGGAGCAAAAAAATTGAATAAATCTGTGTGACCCACTTATTTTTGCATCAAAATCAAAATGAATAAATCACTGCTTTAGATTGGGTTTGGTCGTATAAGCACAAAATGTTTATGTGTACGAGGCACCAGGACTCATAGCTATGAAGCTTTTGTGTGTAGCTGTCAAGGGGTTTTGTTGAAATGTCAGTGTGTGGTGATGCAGAAGGAAAGAGTTTACTTGGCTGTTGTGTAACTGCAGTGATCTGCCCTGCTATTCATGCTCAGTATTTAACCTCAGTGAGTGAATATTGGCAGATAGCTGTTTCTGCTCTTTGTGGCTACCCAAGTC
The DNA here is from genome assembly GCF_046629955.1 of Centroberyx affinis. Lineage (NCBI taxonomy): Eukaryota > Metazoa > Chordata > Actinopteri > Beryciformes > Berycidae > Centroberyx > Centroberyx affinis. Next base: position 133,647 of record NW_027280957.1, read on the forward strand.
TATTGCTCCCAAGGTTACAGTATATTACATGGTAAGTCTGAGGAACTGCATTTCTGAACCAATTTTTACGCTGATTTATTGCTGATTTTTCAACATGTATTAAACATTTTTAAAGCACCAACCTGTTACTGTCACTGAATACAAAATATACAGTAGCCATCTTTTATTTGTATAGTTGTATTTCTATAATATGTACCCAAAAATGATTGTCTATTTAAATGTGAATATGTGCCTAATTTTGTGCTCATGAAAAGTTTTTAAAAAATAGTTTTCCCAAATATATAAGCAGATGTCTTTTAAAGTAAAGTAGGGCGCCTCCTCCTAATCTCCAGTATGAACAACAACATCTGTTTACATTGCCAGGTGAGGAGGTGCCCTAGAATATGTGCTTCGTCAGCAAAACTTTATGTAATGTACTGTACCTTAGCATATAGAAGCCGAATATATTACTAACTCCCCTTCAGAAGTTACTCTGTACACTGTTCTTTAGTCACGGGGCCTCCTTAGTGCTTATGTCAGGAGTTTATGGAACAATTACACTGTAATACTTTGACTTTCAATGCCAGCAAAGGTAGGTTTAACCCCAAGCATTTCATCATGTAATGCTGTCGGATGAGATTGTATTCACGCATGAGATGGCTCGGTCTTTGTGTCGTACGCATAGAAGCCGTTAAGATCATCCTTCGGGCCGCCTGGATCTATTTTGGTCAGTCTGCTTTAAATTCTGGACAAAGCAATGTCTGGAGCACAAATGCAATTGCACTGGCATGCACTGCAGCAACAGTCTATCAAGGCTTAGCAGCATTACGCTGGCAGGGTATTAGCTGAGTGTAGTAAGCAGACGTAGTGATTATGACACTGTGCCCATTGACGGGTGTTGTGTCTGTGTGTGTGTGTGTGTGTGTGTGTGTGTGTGTGTGGTGACGTCAAATGAGGCAGGCTTAATCTGGCTGTGCTTCACCCTCCCTGCTGAAGCCTGAGCCAGTGTGTTTTGAGCAGCTACAGAATGACTTGTCATGTTTGTTGTTAATAGGTATCGATGGCATCCAAGGTGGGCCTCTGACCTGTAACCATGCCGTTCTAAAAGTGCCCTCTTATAATGTGTTGATTCACGTATTTTTAAAATAAAATATATTCATCAACATTGTGACTTGGCTTAAGGAAAGATGATTCTGTAGTCTACTTGGAAAAAGCACAATCCACCCTCACTGTGAAGAGTTTTAGGTAATGGTGTGCACTTTATTGTTTCCAACTCCGAGTCTGGCCACTTTCAAGCTGGAAATTAACTCTACCCACAAGCCACAGCCACATGCTGGTAAATTTTGGCAGCAGCTGGAAAGTTTTTCTACTCCACCAACCACTTTGGCCGGGAACCAGTCATCTTTCAGAGGTCCTGTTATTTTCTAAAAATGTAGCTGGCTGGTAAAATAATTTTCACTACACATTTTGGTATCGATCAGCCAATGTGGCAGATGGAATGTGGACCAAAAAAAATGGTTTCTCTCGCCTCTGTGTGTGGTTTTCGTTGCTAACTAGAAAGCATCCCATAGTACTGAGGGGAGGTGACTCAGGAGAAAAGATTTGCTCCTTGTATTAATGCCTTGTCATTCTTTCTTTCATGATGCACTGCTGTGCGGGGTGCATCATGGGAGATGGAGGCTCTGCCGTGGCGATGCAGATCGTCTCTCTCACCTAAAGAAAGCGCACTTCAAGGTCAAGCTCAAGATAGTTCAGGATTTGTTGGACTGAAACCCTGCTAGGACCTACAACTTCATCTCTTCCCCTGAAGATTTCAGTTAAAGCTGTTGCCTTCCAATGACTGTTGTCACTGGGGATTTATTTATAGGTTTGGATTTGGACTGAAGAGAAGAACTTCATAAGATAATAAGATAACATACAATATGATAAACAGTTAGGCAAGATGCGATACGATGCGATACGATGAAAATCTGAATTTTCTGAATGGTTTTCTGAATGAAACAAATACCAACATATCCCACCCAGAAAAATCAGTGATAAACAATCAATGATAAACAGTTGTGCACAATATGATACGAAACGATACGATACGGTACGATACAATATGATGCGATGCGATGTGATGCTGCAGTGTGATGTGATGTGTTTCTGAATGAAATAAACACCAACATCGCACCCAGAAAAATCACCTAAACAGCTGCCCATTGTGAACAGCTTGCTGGTAAAGTGTGGTAACACTGGTTGGCTGGTGCGGTCAAAACATTTCTCACTGGCCTGGTAGAGGAAGAGCAAAACGTGGCGCTCTGAGATGTTGGTTTCACCACCTGGTGTGTGGGCGACAGCAGATAAGTGTCTCCATTTCAACGCAGCAACTGTCAGCTGTGACAGCTATACTGCATGTGAATATGCATGCTACGGCGATAGGTCATCTAAGTCAAATGATTAGGAAAAGTAGAGCCGAAAGTGCTGTCGTTTTGGTTTGGGTTGCGCTCGCTTGAACTGGGCCACTCAAAGGATGATATGACTAGGCACTTTTCTCTCCCGACAGCCTCGCTTTCTTTAGTGCAGGCACTGCATCTCACACCAGCAGCAACAACAAAGCACCGAGTTATCTCCTGCAGTCAGCTAAAAAGAGTCATTGCACACACACACACACACACACACACACACACACAGTTTCATTTCTTCTCTTCTTCTAAGTGCCCCCCTGACCTTCACTGCCTTTGGACATTTCACTTATCTGGCAATTATCACCTCCTCTTTACCATTTGACATGGTGAAAATATTATATCTGGAGATCAGCAATTCTCTTTCCTGCACCCACTTTCTCTCTCTTTTTGCAATCTCTCTCTGCTCTCGCTCTTTCTCCCCCTCACCTCTCCACTCTCTTCCCTCCCTTAACCACACCTTTTGATGCAGACCATCAAAGCCACGGATGCACAACTATGACATTAAGTATCACAATTTTATTACAAAAATTAAATTCTTCATCTCTCAGTTTTGCCATGCTTGGAGCATATAACAATACAGTAAAAAACCCAGACCCAGAGAAGATAGTAAAGCAGATTTCAACAATGCTTTCACAGCACTCTGTCATTCATGCTGTTACTATACAGATACTGTAACATTCCTAATACAGAGTAGTACAAACACCTGCCAAAACACGTCATGTCAGATAACAAACCGTAATTAAATTACATTTACCAGAGGAACAAGAAACTCACCCCACCCCAGAAAAAGAAACATAAACCAATACATTGAATTTTGCAACTTAAAACATACTGAATGTGCTGAATATTTGTACCAGCCCAAGGCACCCAGGCTTTGTAGCAATGTTGGCAAGTAACGACATTCTTACAGAAACACTTGAAGCGAACAACGATTACAAATGACTTGTACCACAGTCTGACTTTGCAGTGTCCTTCAGCGTACCCTCCTCTCCTGGCTTTCTCTTCGTCAGTCACAGTGCAAGTTCCGGAGGGGCGGGGGAGCGAGACGGGGGGTTTGGAGGGAGCTGTACCGCGTCAAACATCACTTCACAGCGCCAAACACTGACAAGAATTGGACAGACAGCGTAATCTCCCACTCTCCAAAGGGGGGAGGGGGGGGGGGGGGGGGCAGGGTAGGGGTAGGGGGTGGAGTTGGGAGGGGAGGGCGAGAGTGGTTATGTAATTCCTCACTTGGATTGTGAAATGTCCAACATAAGGCGCAGATTGCCAGCTGCCAGTCCAAGACAAAATAAGCCGAAACAAAAAGCTTTAGGTGTGCTTTCAACTTAACGTCCAAGAAAAAAATAGAAACAGATACCAATACTTTGTCATTGAGGTTTCCAAGACGAAATAGATTTTTTTTTTTCCTCAAGATGAAAAGTTTTGTTTTTGCACATAAATATCTAAGTATGTATGAATAGAAATCCCGGATTTAAGCTTACCAATAACTTAAGGTCAAATAGTCTCTAACAAACGTCAAATGAAGACAAGAACGACAAAAGCTCAGAAATACGGAGAGGCCTTTCTCAAATGGTGAAATGCAGTTCAGTTGAGTGAACGACAAGGCTCGAAGGTCCATTTGGTCGCTCCTCCAAATATTTCGATGTTGGCCTCCGTCCAGGAGAAGACGTTGCCAGCTTGTGCTTTGCTGTTGCAGGTTGCCAAGTTGTAGATCTCGCCGATAGACAGTTTCCTATCCCAAATATTCAGGTTTGCTAACTCACCAACGTAGGCTTGTGTCGCATCAAAGCCTCCTCCCAAAGTGTCCTGTGGAGCAAGGCAGACAAGTGTAAAATATCAGTGGTGCAAATGTATAGAAAGGCATTCAATCTTACATTCATACATGTGCAACATTTAGCAACATTTAGGGGTGAGGGAATGATTTATAGGCTGGTATCTCAGGGTTTCACAAACTTTTGATGTCAAGAACCCCTAAATAGATCTGTTTTATAAGATTTTGCTCTAAGGAAGACTGTCTGAGAAGGTTTTTCTTGTTAAATATGACTTTACACAGAATTACATAACTGTCTATATTCTAGATGGGAAGGCAACAGCAGACATTGAACAGTCATCTTTATTCATTTTCTCATTGCAGGTAATAAACATGAAATTAATCTATACTTAATTTTGCTGAAGACACCCTGGCACCCCTTCAAATACCCCTTGTGGGTACTAGACTCCAATTTGGTAACCACTTGGGTATCTATCTATAAGCATGCAGTTGATTCACCATTTGGCCAACCCTTCAGTCTCCTGTAATGTTTCTACCTGAGACTATTTCTGTCTTGCTCTGTGAAGAATAATGTTCTCTCTGAAATAAGAGTGAAAAAATATTTTCCTGTCAAATTTCAGGCTGACTTGATGAAGCACTGTTGGGGCTTCCCATGATGGGATGATATATCGCACATTAATTAGATTGGTAGGCCTTAATTGGCCACCTCTTCAATGTCTCAACAATCCCATTACATGAATATTCCTGCCTTTGATCTTTGCTGTGATGAGGCACTCTGTTATTTCCAAAATAAAATTCATAATTGGCTCGGGCTTGTTTCCAAATATGTGGGAATCATATCACAGTAGTTCCAGTGATTTGCAACCATAGAAAATTAATATCCACTGAGCCACTGCTCACCTGCTCTTGTCCCAAAACCAGGACTCCCTGTGGCTTTATGGGGTGGTACGGTGCCAGATTTTCACCGTTGCCCCGCATCACTCCGTCCTGGAAGGCCTCCCACATCCCGTCACGAGTGGTCCACGTGATGCACAGGTGGTGCCACTTGCCGTCGTTGATAAGGAATGGCAGCTTTGCAACCTGCAACAGTGACAATGCACATTTCACATCAAACTCTTCAGTCTTTATGCCAGAGCAAACTTATGGCCAACATGGAATCCTGTGGTGGGTCACTCCATCTCCACTCCCATCTTCCCCCTCATCTCTTTGAGAAGTTCCTCACATCCCCCTCTTCCTGCTGAATCACTTCCCCTCTCCCACATCTTCCTCCTCTACTCGCTCTAAAAAAAAAGTCCTTCTCTTGTTCACCTTAGCACTTATTTTTACTTCTTTTACAGCAGTTCTGTCACAGAAATAATGTCAAGGCACTATGGCTCTCACCCAAGCACTCCTCACCTCCTCATCGGTTTCTTGCAATATTGATTTAGAATTGCAATTTAATTGATTATTTACTCATTTAATTTCTCTCTTTCTTTCTTTTTTTTCCCCCTTTTGTTGCTAATGTTATTTATTTGTAATCTGGGCACCACTGGAAAAGAGGGTCCCAATCCTCAGTGTGTCTTCTGAGGACTAAATAAAGGTTGAATGAATGAATGGTGATCTAGGGAATGAAGCTTATTCTACTGTTATTATTCTACTGCACTCATTGTAAATCTCTCTGGATAAGCTTAAAATGTAACATGTAAATGTAAAAGAACATAAGGATGCACTACAAGAATAATAAATGTGTAAAATCGTATTATTATGAATCTGTGTTTGTGCATAGTCATCATTCAGCTGATGAGTTTGCCATTACCTTGTCATTGATGAGAATCTCCATGGGGTTGTTCCCCCACTCGATCAGCACCAGCTCGTTGGCCTGTCCCGGGACAGCGTAGGAGAAGGGTGTTCCCACCCCAGGAGAGGCGTTGGACTTGATCCACAGACACACGGTGAAGGAGTACATCTCAGGGAGGCTCCTCTTGGCTTTGGCGTACATGTAGTTGGTTCTCAGGGGGAAGGTCAGCTGGAACTTGTCCGTTGGTCTGTTGTCTTTGCCTGTGCAGGAGATTGTTTTCAGTTACAAACTATTCCATCTGTCAAACTCAACTGAGTATTTTGTTTATTATATTTAGGGATTTAGTGGAGGGTAATCCCACCGCTCAGTTTATCCACCTTTTTTAGGCATACATAAATCTTCCACACATAAACTCATAATATAGATCATAGTAAGTAGTATTAAACTTATGGAAATTACATTAAAACAGTCTCTCTTAGGGAAAAGAAAATAATGCTTTTCTGAAAATATAATTGATCATTTTTGTTCATAATGGTGGTTCTTTGCGTTATGGTGATATTTACCCCTCTATCAGTAATTATATGCAAATGTTTTTATTATAGGTTTCTCAGTGTCTGTGCGTTGCATGTATGTGTATGAGGTCTCTCTCTCTCTCTCACACACACTCTCCCACCCGCCCACCCACCACACATACACACACGCACGCACGCTTATGACTGTCAGTAACAAGCTGAACAAGCTTAAACCTTGATCGATAGTCCAAAATGCGCCTGTCTGTGCGCAGTGCAAGAGGCGCGCATTGTCAGAGAATCACCCTGCAAAGTTTCTCACATCCCGACCTCTGCAAAAAATACCCTGTGCGTAGGCTAATAAGCAGGACATAGTTACGTTTTGGCCCAAGAAAAATCTAAACTCAGCGAAGCCGAGGTGTTAACAGGTATTGAGATATGCAAAGCAATGCAGCTCTCTCCTCCTCCCTCACAATATCTGTGCGCAACGTGATGGCTGCGGCAGTGTAAACCGTTCCGTATGAGTGGTGTGTTCATGATGTGCACGAGCTGAAGACATCTGGTTTCTCTGGGTTCCGACGACCTTGCGCATAACAGCCAATTAAGGATGATTTTCTCGTTAACTTTGCTTTTATACAGAATTACATAACTACTGTAGATGGGGAGGTTGCAGTGGGAAGAGTGAAACCTATAAACAACCGGTCTCTTATTGCGCTTTCCTCTATAAAAGTGTTATAAAACTATACCAAATCTTGCTGGAAACCCCCTCTGGAGCCCTCTTTAAGGACATAAAAACGAGTTAACTCAGCTGGTCGGTTTCCATGCGGATATTAAACTGAGAATTAAAAGTCCTGTGCGCACATTCCCGTTTCCTCTGAATCCAAACGCACCTTTCTCGAGGTCTGTGATCCGGTGGTGCAGAGAAGTCAGCGTGGACTCCACTCTGTTCCGCTGGTCGGTGTCGTTTCTCGGGCCCGGTTTGGTCTCCTCCAGAGTGTTGACCCGGGACAGAACCTGCTTCTCCATATCATCTATCTTGTTTTGCAGTAGATCTTTCAGGCTGTTCGCTTGCACGGTATTGTTCCCTCGGCTGTATTGCTGCATTGGAGGGAGACAGATATTGGGTTAAATAGGAAAATAGGAGAGGAGAGGTTGTTTTTTTAACGGTGTTAGAAAAACTCCTAAACACATGCTCACTTTGCTCATTTAGAAGCTGCAGCCTGTTTGGAACTGTGTTAGTTGACTGTTTGTATAATTAAGCTCTGCGTCACATGGTTTATTATGCAAAGACGAGGCAGTGAACCTCAGAAGTCTGTTGCACTTGGCTTTACTGTAAATGATTCTGTCGGACTGCCAAGAAAACAAAATATCCTTAACACATGTGGCTCTCACGGCAGCTCCGAACAGAGACTACACACGGACAGAACAATATGGCAGCAGTGGCTTAGCGGCTTAATCCCCATTCTAATTAATAACCAGGACAACCTAATTCAATTAACTTTACGCACAGAAAATATGAGTGTTTAACCTGGTTAGCAGTGGACTCCCCCTGGCTTGCCTACCTCTAGATTCTCCAGCCTCTGTTTGAGGGTCTGTAAAGTCTGTCCCAGTTGGGCCAGTGTGTCCGTGGGACCCCGAGATACATCCCCCATGGTGTTCTTCGATCCCGGCCGCCTGCCGCCAGGTCCCGCCGCCTCGGGGAGGCTCTGGCTCTCGCAGCGGCTCAACTTGGACGTTAGTTCCCTGATTGTCTCCTTTTGGTTCATAATGGTCTCCTTTTGCTGCAGCACAGTCTCCCGCAGCTGCATGACCGTGGTCTTCAGGTCCTCCGCCGGTCCGCTGTTCTGCATCGTAGCCGTGCACAAGTCCATATCCTTGGGCACCGACGTGCAAATAAACTGGGTCTGTCCGAAGTCTTGCGCGGAGCCCTCCGCAACCAGGCAAGAAAGTAAAAAAAGTTTCCAAGAGAATCCGTCCATGGTTCCAGTCATTTATCACGGCGTGTGTGTGTGGTGTGTGTGTGTGATGCCTCGGTCGCTGCGAGTGTGCGCCTGAGATTTCAGCACCACGGAGCTGTCCACTGAAGCTGTGAGACTTTACCGTTGCTCGCCCCAGTTTATATAGCGGACACAGCGCAGCGCAGGTTCACTGCATCACTGAAGGGAGGCAGCAGGTTCTGCTACCTACAGCGTCCAACCCCTCATTTAAGGTGGACCTGGACTATTTGCTGAGCGCCTACACAGGAAATAATCCCCATTAGCAGAAATGCAAGAGAGACCAGAGTGTGTTTGTATGCTATAATGGCAAAATGAAAGTGTTCTTGGGGCAAACTGGCAACAGTTGAAGTGGAAATAGGGTTTGTGTAGATATTAATGTAATGTAATGTAAAATGACGTAATGTAATTAATGCTGATTCAAGCCTATGTCTTCTAGCGAAACTGTCCATTTATACTTTTATATGACGTCCTTATATCCTTCATATGACTTTATAGGATAGTCTTATATCTGTTTAGTCTCGTTGGGTTACATGTTATTAAAACGTGGATGCGCGTGGTGGTGATCTGAGCTGGTCTACCTTAAACCGAAGCCACTCCCCACGATCCTGGGGAGTGAGGAGGACGGTGGCAGCCTGCCTGCCTGTCCCACGGTCAGAGTTTCTCTCTCTCTCTCTCTCTCTCTCTCTCTCCGCTCTTCTTTAAGGTGAGAAAATATTAGAACATATCACTGCGTCTCACTCGCTCGTGCACACGTTGCATCCCTGTGCCGAGAAATGTGATTTGTCAAGGTTTATAATGTTATATTGTCCATATGTGATTACTGTCCAACAGCGCTGTCGGGGACTGTACAAGATGTTTAGAAGTAGCCTACTCACATTTCAAAATGCCCATTATCTCTGGCCCACAGGAAGAGCATACTGAGTGTTTTATGTTCTAAGGATTATATATAATGATAAACAGTTTCGTTTTTTTATGCTCTTAAATTTATTTTGTGTCTATTGTTCACCTCGTGTTTTTCTTCCACCCTTGAGGTGCAGCAAGGAAGACCAGAGGCAGTAAATGTTTTGGGAGAGAGAGAGAGAGAGAGAGAGAGAGAGAGAGAGAGAGAGAGTATGTTCATCTCATCTCTGAGCTTTGGGCTTGATCACTGCCTTGTCTGATATGCTAATAGAGTTATGTCAAATCTCACCACTCTGACGGGAGAAGCGCTAAAGGAAAACGAAATGTTTTCAAATAGTTAAACAGACCGTTACGTAACTATCCCCGCGGCTATTGCATTAATATTTACAAGATGCACAGCGCGGGAAGAGTCTTCCACAGTCTGCCATGGATCATGTTGGAAAGATCAGATCACCATGAGGGGCGTGACATAGTGAGGAGGAGGAGGAGGACACGACTGCGGAGAGCATGGGCGTCACTTCGGTAGACACCTTAGCCTAAGTGAGACCATTACATTTCATATCGTAGTTTTTATCATTATAATACAGGGCAAGGATCAAGAAATAAAAATGCCAGAAATCAATTTGGAAGCCATATCTTAAAAAAATTTCATTAGAGGTGCATTCAGGACCAATATTCCCTCTACACTGTGTGCGTCTGTGTAAGAAAATTTAGTGACCTACGTCTTTTTTATCACATTGCTCAAATAATAATAATTTCAGTCAGTCATCAGTCATTGCTCCATTTGTCCCCAGAAGTGTATCGTTATATGCGGGTTTCGAAGGCAAAGATAGGAAGGGACTTTGCCACACCTTAGGGTTTACTGAATTGGCGCTCCTGAGAAACTACACAGACGACTTTTCCCTCCTTGTTCTGCTCTCAGATCAGATCAGTGGAGTGGAGCAGAGTCTCGTGCGCGTAAAGCTGTGGCATTAGTGCGGGAAGGACTTTGGAAACACCTGTGCAATAACATTTCGAAAAAGCCTGTAATTATGTCAGTTGCATTTCAAGAGGTTTTCCAGACTTACGCGTGACGTCGTGGCAGCCGTTGGCCAAGATAAGATGAAAATTGACCCATCAGTCCACTTTAATTTGTTTAATTATCGATCGCGCGCGTTGTAATCAGCAAGGTGCCAGGCTGAAGGCAAAGAAACAGCGGAGATAACAAATGGTTAATGGCAGAGTCTAATTGCCGGCCTTAGACAGGCGCGTAACAAATTCTCCTTATCTCAGCACATGCACATTAAAGCCAAGCAATTTTTTGCCATTAGCGCGCTCAGTAGCCTGAATAGCTACAGAACAACAAGTAATGGTTCATTATTTTCGTCCAAGCCCCGACCAGCAATACAATGCTTGTTTACCATATGGGAGCAAATGAGGTAGTGCTCTATGCTTTAGATGTACAGAATTGTAAATGATTAAGCCGAACTTCCCACCGGGAAACAGCCCACCTCTGCTACAGTAGGGCTGCAGTCAGGGATGAGCAGCTTGCCACACATATCTATTCAATATTCATCTCCTATCCTACGCATAAACTACGCACCATATGTTCAGCCATGTTTTCTCTCTCTCACACACCATGTGTCTGCCACTTACTCCGCTATTACACTGAGAAAAATTGCATTAAATGTCAATCAACTTTTACTACCCAGAATGCAAGTAATCTGATTTGTTCACAGGAACTTCGAATAACTTAGTGTCACTCATGGAGCCGTGTCCAGATAAAACCAGGTAAAAGCTGCATATGTAAATGTGTGACTTGCATTATATTGTGTGCGGTATATTTTTCCTTTTTTTCCTAAAAAGCTGCATTTTTTGCCATATAGGAATCCAAACAGCAGTCTTGATTCAAGTCTTTAAGCTTATGGAGAGGTCGGCTTCCTCAGCAGAGCTTCTCCATCATCCTGAAACCAAAGTGCTCACACTGATGCTCAGTCTTTGGTATGTTCTATTTTGGTGTTGGGTGGAGTTTTTGCACCGCTCAAATACACACAGGCTCCGATGATGCACCGTTCCCCTTTCCACTCCGCTGTTCAGAGCACAAGGTCAGGTTGGGATCTATGCATGCATCAGCCAGCAGGCCTTCTAGCTGAGCCGGACTCCAGGGGCTCCGTGGAAAAGGGTTGCAATCCATAATGATCAGTCTTTCAGGCTTACTGAATAATGCAAGGCTTTATAATAGAACCCACTCTCTAATGGCAGAGATAGATAAGGACCATTTCACACACTGGCAGCGCAACGCTTGCTTATTTATCCAGCATCTGCAATAGCAGAGAGAGAAGAGGCGGGGGGTGGGGGGTGGGGGGGTGACTGTAAAACAGAGAGTACAGCACAAACAAAGCAAGATAGGAAGGAAGGGTTGTAGTGAGGGCAGCAGCTGTATTTTGGAGTATGTTAGGTATAGCTTATTTTGAAGTGTACCACAATAGAAATAAGTTCTTTCCACTAGTGTACCACACTTTAAAACATGTTATCATGTTTTTTTTATGATCAGGGTCTCATTTTATTCTGTCTGTAGTCCTCAAAAGAAGTGTAATTTTTATTTTCAAAACTATTAACTTGCTCTCTTTGTTTGCTCTGTGCAGGATCCACAAAGTAAGCAATACTTTAGCTTTGTTCACACTACACTACCTCACTTCTGACTGTCGAGATGTAAGATGTGCTGCCAGGTGAGTGAAGCCGGAGTGTAGTAACTTCCCTGTCTCTCCTGCACTGATGTCTCCATTTCAATCGTCCCAAAGAGAGAGAGATGAAGGGAGAGTCAGGAGGGAGTCGTCTGTGTCGCCGACTTCTGTCCGTCTGTCTCTATGCATGTAATCCCATGGAGGACAGCATGGAAGAGTTCAAGAATGGGAGAGTAGAAAAAAGTTGGAGTATATGCATGCATGCATGTCTACACACACACACACCTTATATACACACATACACACACAGGCACTTGTTGCAGAATATATAGGCCATTCTGAAACCTGGTTCTTCTCTCACTGATAAGTAGATGTTTGGTTTTCCGTCTAAGAGGCCTAGTTTCAAGTCTGGTTTGTTACACACACACACACACACACACACGCGCGCGCGCCGATACAGCACAAACTAGACATTGTAAATAGTTCTGTCTGGGGCCATTATTTGCCTCTAGATGTCCATGTATGTAGATGAGGCATTGAGGCATGGAGCTGAATGATTTGGCCATGACCTTCACCCCCATAATCAATTGCTCACAACCTCTCAGACTGGAACAGGCCATTGTTTTATTGATGTCCAGCCACACCAGAGAGTCATTCAGTAACTTATTCCCTTCTCATTAAAACCCAAAGTGACATAAACAAATACCAGTGGCATTATGTGTTCCACAGGCGCTAAGCTAACCTCATCATAATTCTCCTAAGCCTGCACATTAACGCTTTTGCTACGACAGCGCTGTTCATCAAGCCGCTGGTGTTGGCCTTGTTGGACTCCATCCAAAAACAACATCTTCCCCATTAGGCCTTCGCCTCGACAACAAGTTTGGGGCCAAAATGTGTCCAGAAGGGGAGGCAGGTTTCATCTTTAACATCGGTTTGATTGAAATGGTAATTCTGTTCCAGTAGGTCTGTGTGAAAGATATGTACATCATAAGATATTTATACAGAGTTAACAGTTGGTGATAAAAGTTTACAGCAGATGTTAAAAGTGCAGGGTGCATTTGTGTTTCCCTGTGCAGGTGGTGCAGTGTGAGGACAAGAAGAGGGGGAGCATGGCATGTTCATGGGTTTACTGTATATTACTGTTCCAACTAACAGCAACAAAGGTGTGACACTGTTAAATCTGACTTTTAATGACAAAACATATACTTTACTTAACATAGAAAAACCAAGAAACCAGCAAAATCCAACTCCTTTTGGGTTTCATCCCTGTTTACATCTACAGGTGGCTAATCAAGGTATATCAAACCACTTTAAATGCTGTTAAGTTTTACTTCAGGGATTTTTTTTTTTAATAAAAGATAATAATAAAAACAATTTTTGTGGTTCACAGCCCTAGCGAATGCACAAGCCAGGCTTGTTAACACTGCATTTTGCACTTCAGTGCACCAAGGTCACTTTTTCCCCACTCATGAAAATGTCACCATTTCTGCTTATGTGGCTATGGAAGCGCTCACCCCTCTGCAGAGGTGTACTGCAGCATCATCCAAGTGGAAAAATGGGTTAAGCGTCCCAAAAATTTTATACTGTGCTATAATAGAGTGACAATTCCCATAGAGCTTGTGGTCTTAAAGACAAGCTGAAGCACTTACTATTTAGTGGCAGAGCGAGACCACTGCACTATGGGAGCAGGTGTGTTTTAGGACTCAATAATGTTGTGAAGATGAAACCCTGTAAACCAGAAGGGTCTAGAGTGGAAGTGAGTAATAGGGAAACAGAGCACTCTGCATTTCCTCTTTCAATTACCTGAAGTGACCAGAGCGTCTTCTTGTAAAATACAACTCTCTCTGCCACAACCCTCCTTTCTAGAGGGCTGTAATAACATTTTTACTAAGGTTGGAGTAAACCTCGCTTGCAGAGAAAAATGTTGAGGAAAAATTTCATCACAACGCATCAGGATTCTCTTTGCAGGTGGACAGAACATTGCAAAAACGTAATGCCCGTTCTTGTTAATTAATTCATTAAAGGAAGTTAAAGGAAGCCCGTTGTCTCCTAGGCAGCAACCCAGATCCCATCATGCACCTCTCCAGATGGCTAGCTAGGCCCTCAGCAGTTGTCGAAGTCACCTGTCTTGTGTTTTGTGTCTTGTGGGTACTTGGTGTCTTGTGGGGAATAAGGTGTATTTCAATGGGGAGCGGGTATATCCCATTATGTCTATGTAATGAGAAATGACAAATTAGCCAGGCAGAGTTAATTAAAGCACACTGTCATCACTCAGGTTTGCTTCTGGGACATTTTGTCAAGGTCCACATCGTTTATAATATTAAAGCAAAGCTTAGAGACCTTAGCATGGCACAACATCTCACTATATATTTTTTATATGAGGAGGAATACTGAACTGAACATGAGTGATAAATATGCATATTTAGTGCCAGTGTCGTTTGTTGGCACTTTTAACATCACAAACACATCGTTTAATGACCAGGTCATAATTTAATTCTTATTTAGTAATATCTCTTAGAGAAATATACTTCAACCATTAACTTCAGATGTTGCTTTTCATTGGAATTAGGGACGTATGGATTGTACATTATAATTAGCCAGTATATGCCAATAAACCTACTTAAAATTTGTCACATTTTACACTTCAGTGCAGCGTGAGTTGATGGATGCAGTGTCTTTTGTGATCCAAAGAAACAAGATGTTTCTCTCGCTGCACACTCATCTTCTCTGCATGTGTGAGCATTAAAGACTTTGAGCGACAAGCGTGTCAGAGTTATTTGAATATCAAAAACAACTCTTTTAAATCTGCCTGAGACGTTGCCTCCATCATGTACCTTTGATGTGCTGCGCAGGGCCGCTTGACGCTCTCCCAGTTTCTTTACAAGGCGCTCCCTCTGAAGCCCAGTACAGAGGGCTGATTGCCTCCTCAGGATGCTTTGTTGCCCTCATGTCTCATTAATCTTGACTGTTGTCATACAAAGCGCTCACTCCATCACACTTTAATTTCACTCAGCTATGTTGCTGTTACCCGTCTGGGCATAGAAGCTAATTATTCCATTCCTAAGATGGCGCCACACAAGTCAGAGCTGCTCCCCTCTCTCTCTCTCTCTCTCTCTCTCTCTCTCTCTCTCTCTCTCTCTCACTTTATTGTTTATTTCATTCTGTTAAGATGATGACGCAGCTATACATGTGATACTGCCTTGACCTTTCAGATCAAAAAGACAATTTCATCTCAGTCAGCTGAAGTGGTCTGTGCTGGGTTTGATGTGGCCTCTGAGAACAAGACTCTCCACGCCGCCCACACCTCTTGGTGTATTTGGAAAGGTGAAGGTCAGCAGCAGCTGCTGTTCAGTGGTATGGTAAATGGTCCTCACGCTTGTAGTGTGGGCTTCTTCTGTTAATGAGTGTGAACACGTGGCTTCGATCTTCTCTGTAGAACAAAGCCTGAGCCGTGGCCTGTGTGCGTGTGTGTGAGTGTTAAAATAGCCATTTCTACTTCTGTGACAAGGGCTCAGCCTGAAGGGCCTTTCAATGGTTGCTTTGTCAAATACAAAGTGACTTCACCATTATTGAAGACAGCACTTCAAAACTCAAGGTTACGGTCAAGCAGCCCTTACACCCCCCTCCTCCCCCACCACCTTCTGTCTATGTCTTTGAGTGTGTGTGTGTGTGTGTGTGTGTGTGTGTGTGTGTGTGTGGGTGGGTGGGCGGGTGGGTGGGCGTGTGCCTGCAAATCCTCCATTCAGTATTCTGACGAAGGCCTTGCAATACCATGACGTGGACATATATGTGAAATGTCCTTTTTCCTATGTGAAAATGACATTTTCCCCAGTGAATTGTCTCTTTGCATGTGAAATTAACTTTTCACATGAGTTTTTTACTAAGTTTTCATGTGAAGCAAATATTCTCTTATGAGGTGGTAGGTGAAAACGTGAAAAAAAAAAACACTTTACACCTATGAATTGAAATTGTGACATGTGATGTCCAAAAAGCACAGGCATATACTTTCATGAATTGTCAATGTTCAGCATTATCAACACTCATTATCAATAACAGAAACAAGGCAAATTTAGGCAACTTACTGAAATGATAAACATTGCTTAATATAACATTGGCTGTAGTTTTGTATATTTGTAGCCGCCTACAAATGAAGGCGGCTGAGTGATGTCACTGTGGGCACCCATCGCCATCAGTAATGGAAGTTGACTGTTCATGAACTCATATGAGCTTATGCATGCTAAAAGTGAAAAGTAAAATATCAATTCCCATAACCTGCTGATGCTGTGAGGAAGGTAATCTTGCAGCGCGTCTCATGCAGATTCATTTTACTGGGAGGAGGAGACAGAACATAGGCTTCCACATTCATCCAATTGATTGTGTGTAGTCAGGTCTCATATGAACACATTGATCAAGTGTAAATGGAGACATGTCTAGATGTGTGATCCATGATGCCTGTATGGTCATGAATGAATGGGCACCTGTCTTAAGTGGCTATCGATTATCTTGTCTGTTGAGGCTGCTAGCGATTACAGAAGAATTGCATGAACACAGAGGCAATCTGTGTATCTCTCAAAGCTAATTATTGACCAAGCTTTTTGGTAGGCTTTAATAGGCATCACTGCTGTCAGATACCGTTATGATTTAAAAGGCTCGTAAAGCACGCTTGGTTTCTGTGGCTTTACCACAAAATCTCTGCACGCTGCTCAGTTATTATAAAGATGCATCAGTGAAGTCAAGAAGCAGGCATGAGTCAACATATTTTCACACATATTGTGGTACGAAAAAGTCACAATTTACATCACAGAGCTGAAAATTTGCATGGTATATCACTTCTAATTTACATTGTTAAGACATTGTGCTCTTTATCCATTTAACCCCTCTCATTAAAACAGAGACAAGAAGCCTAGACTTTACTTATTCCATACACACGTTTTTAAATTTTCTCTTGTTAGTATTGTATCATGATCCTGGATCATATTGTGTGATTAGCCTCGTTACACCGCTGTCAACAAAAAGTCAAGAAATTAAGTTTTGTTCTAAAATGGGATATCCAATCTGACAAAATGATTGATAACCCAAAATATAAAGTTAAACTTTTTTAAGGATAATGAGTAACTTAAATCCTTGCTCAACAAAATGACTTTTGACACTTTTGACATTTTTGACACAGACTGGGTCTATATTTTGAATGATGTTGAATGTTGCAGTTGAATGATGAACATCAGGTAATGATTTATTCTTCCAAAATGAATATATTTTGGAAATGAACCATTCAAATGATACAGGCTACTCTCCTTTTCTTCATTTCTCTTTTATCTTACAAGCTGAAGGAGAAGGCCTAATATGTATGCCTTTCTCTCTAACAGCTCTCTTCCACCTCATGTCCCATGACACTTCTTTAATCAACTCATACCATATTATACTTTGACGTCTATCTACAGCTCGACCTCTGATGGACATTCTTCTAAACAAATGCTGCAGCAATCATCTTCTCAAAGGTTTGAGGTGCAGACTTGATGGATTTAATTTATGTCTCAATCAACCTTGAATGTGACTTATGAGGGCCGAAGCATCCACCGGAGCTGACTGTGAAAATAGCTGCTCATCATAATGCGGAGGAATCCAAACCATTAATCACTGCACAAGTGTTTTTATCGATAGTCCGTAAACTTGGCTTAAAAACAGCAATGGCATGCATAATTAAAGGTGGACCGAGAGTCTGGCCTTTTATCCTCAGAGACATAGTGGCAAAAAAAAAAGCTCAGAATAACCTTTTATCTTTCTCAAAAGTTTCTCAAATGAGATTGCGTTAATAGGAGTTTTAGCTAAGTGTCACAAAGAATCGCTTGCAGATTCTAAAACACTGAGCCACTGAGAAACAAAGCTGAGCCAGAAAGTTGGGAACTCCGATCCCCATATGTAATCTTTATGTGATTGGAGAGCGCAGGAGAGGAGGCCTAATGCCCCATTACGGGTCTTGTGTCTCCAGTTTCCTGCCTGAGAGGAGTCACTGTTCTCTTGGCGTCCCGTTGGAGAATCACATGATAGCATAGCTTCCTATTGTGAAGCACTCTCTCCCTCACATCCATTTCTCTCTGTCTCTCTCTCTCTCCTCTCTCTGTCTTGTCAGCCTTATTGTAATCAGTCCTTGGAGACAGGTTTTTTTTAGCCCGTACCTGCCCCTGTCTGATTTGGCTCTGGGAACAGCTCCAGCTTCCAGGATCCGGCCCAGTTGATCATGTCACCCTGCTCCCAGTCTGAAGGAGGGGAGATGGAGGGAGGTGGAGGGGGAGAAAAAGTAGACTAATCTTCTCTTCCTTCTCCTCCCTGTGCCAAATATCCCAGGGTCCCAACCTCTATCACACCTGGGAGATTGGATTGGTTTCCCCACTGCAGTGGACACCGGGACAGGAGGCGGGAGGCAGAGGAACGAATTCAGCCTGATGTACCTATGAGTTTCTTACACACCAGATTGCTGCTGCGCTGCTGCCATAGCGATGATTACTGCACTGGTGAATGCATTGAGAGGGATATTTTCATGCCCCCCCGTCCATCTGGTGCAGCATTTTCATGTTTTCTGATGAGCTGACCGCCCAGAGAAAGCTGTCTGTGATCTCAGCGCTGCATTGTCCTGTGTCCTGTGTTCTGCTTGATTAAAGCCATCAAGACCTTACAGTCAAATGTCTTTGCTCCACACTAAACATTATCATTTTGCCGCATCAATTAAACAGCACGGCCAACTGCTTCCTCGTTGTGTATTCTTAGTGGAAGGCACACGCGAACTGTTGTTTGATTCTGTCCCGGGGACAGATGGGACAGCTTTTTCTCTCTGTGACTCCTCTTTCAAGAACAAACCTGTAGCTCCTGCTGTTTGAGAAATGAGTGTGAAGCATGACAGCAAAGGATGTTGGGGACAAATCGCATGTGAATTCACTGGTTCAGTAGACAGTGAGAAAAGCAAGGTGGTGCACATTCACTGTATTGTTACACAAGAAAAAAAAATGGAATGTAACCATGTAACAAGCAACATATTTGAGATATCATCCAACTTTAATTTACCGTTTTGCAGTGTTTAGCCTGGTAATTGAATGTCTATGAGGTCACTCCAATAATTAAATTAATTTCACCAGATGTTTTAAAAGGTAGACTCAAAGGAATATGAGAAACTATATTATTTTGCGATGATAAAAATCTGATTTTGCAATGAAAAAACAGACATTTTTTAAAACTTGCAACATTTCACCAGTTCCTCCAGTCACCTACAACCCCTCCTCTTCATGTGTATTTGCAGCAACTGATTCATAGTATGGCGGATCGTCATGAGTTATATACAGCGCAGGCTACCTTTAAAACTCTCCCACATGCAGTGAGGGATTTCAGAACAGCTGCTCTCCCGCTATTTTTTGATTGATGCAACTATCAGGTGAACTGGCTCAGGATTCAATACATCACACAGAGGACAGACTTCATGTCGGTCTACACTTGGCTGTTAAATCAGCCAAACCCCACACACTTTGGCACTACCGACGCCAGTATCCCATGATTATAGACAAAAATGATATATGGCAAACATGAAACTCATTTTGTATACTTTTAGACCAATATTCAACACCATTTGTTGCAGAAAGAGTTTCCCAGATGCACATTTGAAATACAGTCTTCTTCTAAACTGATGAATAAAAGAGGCAGGTTAAGCAGACCTGACCTCTGATTCACTGAAGCCTTCAGAGTTGTCGCAGGGCATGATGGTTGTAGATGAGTGTTTTTTTTTACTGAAATAGCCATTTAAGAGACAGGTTGTGAATAAATGTAGACATTTATGTCTCCTTTTCATAACCATCTATGAGGAAAATCCCTCTTAAAGAAAAATTTACTTCTAGTATTGAATTAATCCTGAATTTATAGCTCATTCACATCAGAAAATTAAAAAGCGACATTCTTACTGAATCAGGGACAGGCCTCAGGCATCTTCTCTTCCTCCTCTTACACATATGAATATCAGTTTTGATCCAAAGATTCAGAGCTGAGTCTGTGGTCAACCACCTCAAATGACCATACTTGCTGTTTAAGTAAAATTTCAAGTTTTAAAAAGTTTTGAGGCAAGTTCCTTTTTGTTTTTCCTCAGTGCTGTTCATGAATGAAAATGTGTTTTTTCTTTGCATTGATACGTTTTACTGCTGCTTTCTGTGCCTCATTATAGTCTCTATAGTTTATTATTATTATTATTATTATTATTATTATTGTGAGTTTAAACCCCTTATGAGGAAGAGAATTTCAGGATACTATACTAATATCACTGAAAAAATATAATAGGAATATATTAGGAATATCATATTGATACTATTGGAGATAAAAACGCACCATAGAGTATGATAAAGTCACTATAAACTCACTGAAGGTTACCACAGAGAAATAATAAGTCCATATAGGAATATTATATTGCATTTTCGTTAGGAGATATTACCTGATGCTTTTCAGATGTGCTAGATTTTCACAGCGACTTGTTTTGACCTTACAACAGTTCCTTGTTGACAAAACAGGCAGCTGATTGTGCGCCATTTATAACTGTAATTATTTATTCAAATTTGCAGTATAGTGAGGGGTAACATTCAGTGTAGGTGTTTTTCTAGTGACACTTTGTTTTTATTTTGGTCTGTCACACGAACAACAGCGCTGACGTTTCATGACAGCCTCGCCGCCCCACAGAGCTACACAGTGCATTCTGGGACCAACCCAAGATGGCTGCGCCCTTGCAGAAGTGCTGAAGAAGTGCCTCTCTGGAGAAATTGTTGGGATTGCCTCTGAATTTCGCGGAAACCACCGCACAAAATTAGCTACAGCGACACACCGCTGTACAGGGAGACCATACGACCGAAGTCATCGATAAGTGGGGTCGGTGCTCCGTGTGGCTGTGGCAGACTGTCCGTGTGAAGATGGGCCTCGTCTCAAGCCCCTTCCCATAGCGAAGAGCCGTGGGGAGAGGACCCGCAGATTCCCCTGCAAACACATACCCGTCGAACTTGGACTTGACGGGTTTGACATTATATACAGGCTGTGGACGCTGCCGTACAATTTTCTGGCCAGGATTGTTTGCGCGACCGTATCTGTCATCGTCAGGAGACGGAGAGGTTCCCAAGCCCGGGTTGATCATCCTACCGCACCAAGGTCTGCATGCATCTGCACGCTTCGCTGCCACGACAAGCGCCATTTCTGCACATCTGCTCTGTACCACTTGTCAGCTTGGTCGTAATGTTTCACTGTTTCGCAAGCTAACTGGAAATGGTTTAAATAGCAGTAGTCTGCTTTGCAGTTTGACAGCTGACAGCAAAAGGCAGAGCCAGCTTCAGTGAGAGCTGTCAAATTAGCCGAGCTAGCTTAGCTAGTGAATGTTAGCGGTTAGCCAGCCGGTTTATTTGCTAACTAGCTTAGCGGCTGCTCGCTAAGAAGCCGGTTGTATTATCAAGTTTAATGCTGCTAGGCCGGGTTAACGTTAGTTCATACAGTTGTCCGTAACATGAGTTATTACGTTGGACTGACCAGCTCCTAGTCCGCGGCTCGAGCTGTGTTCACGTGGCTAGTTCGAGCCTCATCATGGCATGGTCCAGGTGCTGCTCTGGTTGTGGAAGTGTGACAGCTAGGATAATACGTGTAAAAACTACTGGACAAGCTGAAGCAGCTTATCAGTTCGCAAACAGAATTGCACTGGTGACTTTAAGGATTCCAGATGTGGGCGTACTGAGTTTCACCCATGCTTCCTTGGTGTTATTGTTGTCATTCAAGCAGGAGATTCACAACAGTGCATTGCAAAATGACTCATTCCTTTTATGTCATGCACTAAGGGAAGGAAACCTTTTTTTTTTTGCCTAGAGGCCTAGAGGCAACATCACAAACTACAATAGCCATTTTCACTATTTAAGTGAGAGCACAGCAAATAAACTGACAAAACTAACACGCATTTGGCCAGTGACTAGTGTTAATTTCCTACCAGGCACACGCTAAAAGTGGCCACAGCAAGTCATCAAATCTAAGTTACTGACATGAGCTCTTTCAACTCTCTCCCCATAGGGCCCTGATGAAAATGGACTCAGACTTGCTTCATTCACCGGCCGTGGGCCTTGCCGAGGAAGAGGAGCCTGACATGAATGACTGGAAACTTCCACTGGCCTTCATGAAGAAACGGCACTCGGAGAAGATTGAGGGCTCCAAGGCGCTGGCGCAGAGCTGGAGGATGAAGGACAGGGTAATTGTCCGCTCAGCTGTATTTTGAGTATTTCAGCAGGTTAATGATGCTGTCTGAATGGAGCTGTGCCGAGGTGTAGTTTGAAGTCGTTGGGTCTCTTTGTCCCGTCGCTCTGCTCTGCTCTGCTCTGCATCCCTTCAGCCATGGATGTAGTGCACCCAAAGTTTTTGAGGGGGTATAAACTCATGCAGGCATATCTACAATGCAAATCAATAGGGAACACAGAAATTTTGTTTTTGCAATTAGTATTTTATTGAAAGTACATGTTACATCATGCATCTATCATGAATTCCGTTCATTTCTTTTATACAACATACCAATGAGAAAAAAAAACAAAAAACAAAAACAAGATCAACTAACAAAAAATAATAATAATGAAAAACAAAAAAACAACAACACAGCTCTCGACAAAGTCATATGGTCTGCTTATGATTTCATGATTGACAAGTTGGTGATATCATAGTACGTTGTCACTGCATTAACCTTAGTACACAAGTTCAGCATTCTCTGTAGCCACTTTGTTCTCTCTGTCCCTTATTATCCACCAGCTCCTAGACAAATAGACGAGGGCATAGGGGTAAGTTAACATTAACAATGTGTTTTATAGTTTCCTGTACCCTCTGCCACTCACTTTTTACTTTTGTACAGTCCCAAACGCAATGCAGCAGAGTGCCAACCTTCTGCTTACATTTCCAGCATTGAGAGTTCTCTGTAAGGCCAGCCCTATGAAGCTTGTTAGGTGTCCAGTACACTCTGTTCAAAATCTTAAGTTGCAGTAGTTTAGTTTTTAGTTCTCTGGACAGCTTTCTGATATTATGTAGTGTGTTGGACCACTCTTCTTGTGTAAAACTTATTCCCAAATCTGCTTCCCATACGATTTTTAGTTCAGTCCTACTTCCATATGCTTGTTTTTGTCTGTTTTCTTGTCTGTTTTCTTGTTTTTGTCTGTTTTTTCATAGTAGCTTTTTTCTTATAGACTGCATACTGAATTATGTGCCCTCGTAGGAAAGCCTTAGCCATTTCCCAAAACAGGCCCCTAGATATTGCTGTGGTGTCATTTGTCTCTTTGAACAGGGTTAGCTGCTCTCTTATTTGTTCTTTAAATTGTCGATCTAACAGAAGGCTCGAGTTGAGTTTCCACCTTGAGGACTTATTCACTTGCTGTAGGCCTGTGGGGTTTAACTTCAAAGAAATAGGAGCATGATCTGGTATTATGATGTTTTCTATAGTACTTGAGAGCACAGATTTGATTACTTGCTTTGATATAACTTTTCTATTCTAGAAAAAGAGTTATGGGGTGCTGAATACAAGGTGTAGTCTCTTGCTGTTGGGTTTAGAAGCCTCCAAATGTCTATTAAACCCATATCTGAATGCTCATGCACTGAGTGCATGAGCACTCAGTGCTCATGCAGTCCTTGTTTGACGGACTACGGAAGGATTACTGCGATCAATTAAATCAAATGTAGAATTAAAATCTCCACCGATCACTGTAGGGTAATCACCCATGTCTGACAGTGTGTTCACCAGCTTCCCTATGAAGCCAGGGTCGTCCACATTGGGAGCATAAACATTTGCTAAAATAAAAGGTTGTCCTTGTATATTAATGAGTGCGCAAGCCACTCTTCCATCTTCATCAGTGTATTCCCTCACCCACGTGTACTACAGCTGTTTGCTCACGACAATCGCTCCACCCCTACTGCTTCCAGTGCCTGGAGAGGCCAAAATATGTCCAGCCCAACCCCTCCATAATAAGCTTGCACTGTCCTCCTTTAAGTGGGTCTCCTGGAGAAAAACAATATCTGCTTTCTGAGCTTTGAGGTATGATAATATTTTTTTCCTTTTAATGCAGATATTCAACCCTTTTACATTCCAGGATATTATTTTCAGGTCCCCACTCATGTCACTGCGCAATACTGTATATCCATCACATAATCATCAACTACACAATCAGAATACCAGTTCCCTAAGCATTTATATACTGTGTCCTTTGGCTTAGAATGGTACAAAACACACTCAACAAAAGAAAAAGCAAACAAACAAAACCAAAATACAAAACATCCCCTAAGCAACTCGCCTGGAGTAGCATAAAGGAACAAAAAAAAACAACAACAACATATTTAACCAACAACAACATTTTAGGTCCATTAACATGATTGGTGGCGCTCCCCCTCCCCATCGCCTTAATGCAACCAAACCCACTTCTCCGTCTCATCTGCTCATTTAGTGTTCAGTCAAACAACATATAGTTCATTAACCCCAATATTAGATTAGTCCTTATCCACAAAACAAAACAAAACAAACAAAAACAGCAACAACAACAAAAAAAAGTGGCAGGCCTAAAAAAGAGAGAGGTGCAATACAACTTAGTAAGCATTTGCGATCGGGCCAAAGCGATAAAAAAAAACCCAAAAAAACCCAACTAGCTTATGGGCCTGCTAATCGTTCAATCATATGGAAATTAGACATTGTACGTTTATGAAGTCCTGCTGCAGTACAGTGAAGAGGTTACCTTGTAAAACGTTCAGTTCACAATCGCTGGCTCAGCCGTCTGGTGCGGAGATGGGATCTGCATCCTCAGTACTCCGAGGCTGTGCTGCCCCAGTCGCGCGCTGTTCTTTCGTATTGTTTCCATCCATCATCAGTGCAGGCTGTGTGGGACGTTGACTCTCCAGACTCGTCGAGAAGTTCTCTGCCTCTCGTAGGTCACTGAAGAAGTGATGCTCATGGCCTTGGGTCAGTTTGATCGTTGCAGGATATAGGAGGAAGGCATCAAGACCAATAACGAGCGCCCGGTAGGGGAACACAGATATTAACATTTTTGGCAGCTATGCAATATTTCCTTTTCATATACAAATATTTGTGGTGGTGCCAAGTTATTTGTGGAAGGAACTAATAATATGAGGAATGGGGAAAGTAGATTACCAAGGTATGTTTTATTACACAGAATGACTAGATATTGCAAATCTAAAATAGCAGAAAATCCCTGAGTCTTTTATATCTTAGAGATGGTAGACATCAAACATATGAGCGGACTCATGCCCTCTGAGTTTGAATAGGAAATAACACAAGTGCCTATATCTGGAAACAAGTAACAATAAGTTCAGGGAGACCCTCTTGCAGACAGCAGTGTGGTTCACTCAACATGTATACATTGTGAATTAGTGTCTGGTCAAAGATAATTGTTTTGCACCTGCTTTAGTAAGCGGCATCCCTTTGACTATAGCCTACTATCTCCCCTGGTGAAGCAGCAAACTAAAAGTGACGGTAGCCTCAATAGGGGTTGGGTGCTTGCATGATAAACCTTAAGTAAGCGAGAACTACTGTGCAGTGGGGTGCAAGGGAATGATCTTTCTTCCGATGTCCTGGTTAAAATCTGCAGCATTTTTTGTGGTCAATTTTTTGTCCGTGCCAACCAGAGACGGATGATTTTGAGAGCAGAATAGTAATTTGATTGTCCAATTTGATGTCCCTTTAAATGGAGTTTCAGCTTGCTGACATGCATATTTAACCATCCTCCTTGCCAGCTCTCAGAATCGCTTAAAGTTAAACATATTTTATCTCATTAAAGAGACAAGTCAAACGCATTTAAGCCACACATTGCGCTTTGAGAGGACATCAGTCTTTTAAGCAGCCAGGCTTACAGCAGCGAACCAGCCCTCACCCTACCCTTTATTATTGTTCTACTTTTGTGCAATTCATTTTATTCTGCTTTAGGCTACCCACGCTACACTGTGACAGGGGAATCTCAAAGCTTTCCCTCATGAATGGTTACAGTGGGTTTCTCGGCTGCTCAGCTCTCATAAAGCTGGCGTTTGATCCACTGCAGTGCTACCTACCTGATTATTTCATTGCCTCACGGCTATGGAGAGCTATAGTTATAATAATGCCAAATGCCACATAGTCATACATAACCCTGGCAGACTCTGCACCCATTGTAGACATTCACCCAAATGAAATTTTAACGCCGCACTGCTGTTAGGACATCACTAGAATTACACTGCATTGCCTGGTGAACTGTCAAGCTTCAGGGAAATGTTGAATAAGAAGGCATCATTAAATGTGAGTCTGGTATTGATTTAAAAGAGGTAATAGGGGCTGGCTGAAATGGCCCAACTCTTCATCGGGCACTCCTATCAGAAAGTCAGACTAAATCGACTGTGTAACATTTATCATCATTGCAAATTCTTGCTCAGAGCGTTTTTCAGGCCGCAGACCCACATTTTTCCACAAGTGAGATTGTGTCCTTTCACGTCTGGAGTCAAAAATAATTTGAACTAAAGAGAATATTTTGTTTGTGTTTGACACAGGAAGAATTTGGCTTTAAATGTAACTCTGTCTCGGTGTCAGATCAAACTTTTGTCCACTGCCTCTAGAGGTGGGGAGCCAAGGTTGGATTCCAAGCCTGTCTTTGACTGTTAACATTACAAAAATCGCCTAATAATGGGTCTGTCCAATATTGTGATATGAATGATGTGGGCCTAGCTACTTTTATGCAGTTTCTCTTTTCATCACTCAAAAAAGGTCACTAAAACTGAGGGGACAAGGAAACGCTTTGGATTAGTTTAATTTGAATCAAATTGAAGATTTTCTCTAACATACAGCTTTGTTTGTAGGTCAGAGATGAGGCGTAGCTCATGAGTACTTTGTTTAGGAAGTTTTCTTTAACAGCCTTGCCCCAGAGAAAAATTTGTAGCCTCTTGAGACTTTGAAATATCAGCAGTCAATGCTGCAGTTTTGATGGGTTTTTTTATATATTGTTCAGCCCTACAAAAAATGACGCATTCTGTAGCTCAGTGGTCTCATGCACTCATGATACTGTAGATTGCTTTGGATAAACGCGTCATCTATAGGCATATGTATGTTATGTTATGTTTTTGCTATTACTGGGTCTTATTCTGCAAATTTCAGACATTTCCTCTCCAGTTGTCCAGTGGTGCTCACATACTTGCCTTGCAGCACTAATTGTTTTGGGAGATTTAAGCTGATGGATAGTAATTGTAGCAGTGAGGATGTCTCCTCAGTTGGTATATGAACAGTTAAGCCTGGGCAGAGCAGTGTCCAGTGATAGGGCTATCGAGTGGGCCGTAAATGATGTTCTGCACCGTGGGAAATCAGAGGACTAGCACACACTCATGCATGTACACACACACACACACACACACACACACACACACACACGCACACACAGTTGTCACAGTATGAAGGAGAACATGGGAGGAGCGAGGGAGGCCGCACAATTACAAGGCCCATTGGTCAAAATGGGGTGTTTATTCCCTGTGGGGCTGATGTCTGCGATTGAGTTGTGACTGTCTGTCTGTCTGTGTGTGTGTGTGTGTGTGTGTCTATGTACATGTGTGCCTGTGCAACTGTGCACAACTATGCGTGTGTCCACTGCACCTGCTAAGCACAATTGTGATAACGGTGTTCAGATACAAGAGCGGCTATCAGTATTGTACAGTATAGTACAAGGTCAGGGCCAGCTTCAGATGGCAAGTGCCTCCCCTTTAACCAATAAAAAGTGACCTAATCATTGATTAGGAAGCAATCAGACAGACATGGAGTCAAGCTTGTATGTTGCCCCAGAGCCACTGATCAGAGCCCTATTAGTGTTGTAAGTAGTGTTAATTGGACAGAGAGGAGAGAAGAGGAGAGGTGTGATTAGAGCAGGTCGGTCCAGCACCTCGTTCCCTTTACTGGGCTGGCAGACCTGCAGCGTCAAATGGATGGAGTCCTGTAGAGAGGGAATGAAGTGGGATTGGACTTGGCACTGATTTTAATTTTGGGTTGATTTAGTCAGTTTTTACATAAAGCAACAACAAGAAAGGGGAACAATAAAAAATAAGCCAATAAAATCAACAGTTTCTGTATTTCTGGAAGCAAAACATAGTTTGTTGTTTCAGGCCAATTTGCAATCTTGCAGTCACAGTGAACAGAGAAGGTGACGCCGGTCTATTGATAACAAATAAATCTGAACCTCGACCAGATAAGATAACTTAATGATTGCAGCATAGGCTTTGACCATCGTAGATCCACGGCCGCTACAGTTGGTCTCCACACATGCATCAACACCTTTCCTCTGACTAAAATCGCCTGTTAATATAAAGCCAAAAATATTCAGTAGAA
This sequence comes from Centroberyx affinis, assembly GCF_046629955.1. Taxonomy (NCBI): domain Eukaryota; kingdom Metazoa; phylum Chordata; class Actinopteri; order Beryciformes; family Berycidae; genus Centroberyx; species Centroberyx affinis. Next base: position 162,056 of record NW_027280957.1, read on the forward strand.
ATATCTACTAAATAAATAGAAATACCATTTGGTGGACACTTTTATCGAAAGCACCTTATAGTACCATGAGATCTCTTTACTTGATAGTTTTTGTTTTAGCTTGGGTGGCCTCAGCTGGAATTAAATCCCTTCCCCTGGCAGTGTTGGTGCCGTACTCAGCTATTCATGACCGATTTTCAGCTATATATGACCAATTACATGACCATGTTCAAACGCAGACATAACTCACAGATTCTTAACATCGAGAACATGCCTCAGAGCTGGATGTGAATCGACCTACCTTGCACACATGGAAACTTTTTCTTCCCTCGCTGTTGTTATGCTTCACAATCCCCTGTGGAACTGGTATGGAGAGCTGTGTGACGTCAAACAGAGAGGCAGACATCTTGATGCACATGTCCATACCTTCACAGTCTGCCTTTGTAGCATGGTTTTCTTTGCTGCACCTGCCAGCATCCTGTCTCTCTCTCTCTCTGATGCCCATTCCTCCCAGCCTGACTTTCTATCAGCCCCTGAAATGGTGTCGGGGATACATATTTTTAGGGCTCTGTGCTTATGGGGGCTGTTCAGCTTGTTGAGCATGAAGGTGGATCAGAATTTACTTTATTTGCCAATAAGAAATGTACAGGAATTAGTCTTGGTCGCAGTTGTGCAGCGATAGGGAGAATAAGCAAAGAGGAAAGTGCACGGTGTACAGTACAATAGGCAGTAGATTAGACATAACACTCTGCTAATATCGGCTACATGCAGCATTCGGTCACTATGTGCATTCAGGCAGCAGGACATGCAGTATGGCTGCAGCTGTAGAGGAGGTATTGTGAGTGTCCAGTACTGCATTGGGCCAGAGTGCCAAGAGGAAGCTCTGTTGGTGTCATGTGGGCTTTTAGTGGTGATTAAGGTGCTCTAAACACCACAGCTCCATTTCTGTGAGTGCTTTCTCTCAAGATAGAGCAGTGTTGTCCACTGAACTGGCTCTGTGATCAGTGTTGCCAGTTTGGCAACGGTGTCACTAGATTTGGCAACTTTTCAGATCCTCCTGGTGACTTTATTTCTCAAAGGTGATTAGCGTCAAATTTGGCGACTTTTTCTGATAATGGGGAACAATGTTAATGTGTTGAATCCTGAAGTATTTGCTGACAAATTGACATGACTGATGCCGATTTTTTTGCAACTTGTTTGTCTAAACCAAAGAGGTCTGAACACAGCCTCTGTTCAGGTGAGCAGAGATAACACGGCACAGCTTTTTAGTCAGTCGTCCTTGTTGCATCAGAGAGACTGAACAAGGTCTAGGCCACAGCTGTGCCCTTTGACCCCGCATGTGTGTTTTTGTTAGTGCCGGCTGTTTGACTGGCATGCCCCGGGCCAAATGGCTTGAACTGTGTCCTGTCACAATGTTCATGTTTGTTTATATCACTTGCATCGCAATGCCAGCCTTTTCCAGTTAGCACCTCATGGTCTCGACCTAGTTACACTCCAGAGCACCGATATGTCGGCACTGTGAAAGAGTTGATGGTTGAAATTTTTGAACCAGCCAACAGAACAGAAGTTCAGTGATGGAAGTTCAGTTTCCATCATCATCAGTGTCCCGACTGTTCATCAGTGTTGTACATTTCTTTTTTCTTTGCCCGCGTCACTATCAGAAACACTCGCACAGTAAGGTTAGTGTGATTCACCATGTCATCCAGGACATTCCATCACAGTATTTTAATATTTCCCATCAACAGCTTAGCCGTTGCTTTTGTTTTCCCCGATGCACGCAGCACTGTTGTAGTTCACACAGTGACAGCACATTGTGGGTGAAACGCTTTTGTTACACCAGAAGGCAGCATCGACAAAGCAGTCTGTTTCACTGTAGATTTTGTTGACTTGGCTTGCAGGTGTTTGTAAAACAATATACTTCCTTGAGATCTTTCATTTGTCATTGGCAGGCTAGAGTTTTAATTGATGTTATGTGACCTCTTTTGTACTATCAAACAATGACTCTAGTTTTGATCTTTTAATTTCGAGGGAAGGAGGATTTTGAATAAACTTTAAGTCTGTCTCCCTGATGAATTGTTCAAACTTGAACTTTGTGAGATGCACTATTCTCTAGCCTACATTTTCTCTCGTCTCCTTCCCTACTGTTTTTCACACACGCGTCGCCTGCTGCGTTCTTCGACATTGGAATAATTGAATCAATACATCATCAATAACCAAGCCCATTGTAATAATGAGGAAATGAGACAGGTGTTTTGTGCTGCTTTATCTTCTATGTCATTAGTTGAATTCAATCAATGTACACAGTCCATTAGCTAGAATATAGACTTTCAGCCACAGAGGCCTGAAAAGAAAATGTATTTGCAAAGCACTATAAATAATTACAGGCTAGTGATTTTATATTGGTATTGAATCGTGGTAGCAGGGCTGGCATGGTGAGTAAGGACACTGTTCTGAAACCAAAAGGCCACGACTCAAGCCCCCCTTTGTTAGCAAGCACTGCTGAAGTGTCCTTGATCAAGATACTGATTCCCTACCAGCTCCAGGCGCAGGTCTGCAGCCGACCCTCTGCTCTGACCTCCATGCGGCGAGGAAAACCAAAAGACAAGTTTCTCCTCGGGGGCTCAATAGAGTATCACAAAAAAGCACTCAATTGGCATTTCAAACAAACGAGGCTGCCACAAGCTGTAACTCTCTCTCATTTATATGCATTTGAGATATTTAAATTTTTATACATCTGTGGGATTTCCGGATTTCCAAGAGTAATTTTCTCATATCCTCAAAAGACGAGCGGTTTTATCAAGCCCGCTAATTGCATATCTGGCTTCCAGCCTGCTGCTTTCTTCTGTGTTATCACTCCATCTCAGTTTATATCACATTTCTTTTCCTCCTCGTATTGTAGTTGTAATGAGGGGAAGGTTAATGGGGAGGAACGAAATACAAGATTGATCGAAGAAGAGCGTTAGTTTTTAGTGGGAATCATTACGGATGTTAAATTCTGTGTCTATTAGTGGAGATGGATAAGGGGAGTTGTGTAGGTGAGCAGTGGAAGGTAGAAAACTACTATTTTGGCACGCTTCCTCCCCCTCAGGGTTTTTCTCCGGCTCTAAAAGAAGCTTAGGTGGTGCCTAAGCTCGGCTGCTCTGGCTTTGTCATCGCAGCCAACTTAACACCCATACCCTTTCTATTCCAATTTTATGCTTTTATAGACACTAGTTTTCGGCATAGACTAACGTAACAATGTCCTAGTTGAGTTCTTTAGCTTTTTAAATCCAATTTTGTTCACTTTTCTGTGGCTAAGAGGACCAGAACAGGCACATAAGTTTGTCAGTATTCATTTATCACTTCATTTGTTCCCCACAGGGTTTAGAAGTGTCTGGAGTCTCTTACTTTGAAAGATGACTGCCAATTTCAAGTGTTCCTTATGTTATGACAGGGTTAGTCAATTTGTTATTGTTATGATTAATACATTTTTTGTCATTTTTGTGTCACATGTCATTATGCTATGATAAATCAGACATGTACAAAATCGTTTTTGCCTAGAATGATTGTTCTATCCTTTTTTTGTTTTGACTTATTTAGTACACAGTAAATGCATAATAATTGTTCAGCGGTCTAATTAGAGCACACAGTAAATAAACAAATTCCTCAGCTGTGTAATTAGAACAAATAAAAAACATTTACTCAGCTGTGGTGTACATGGAACAGTGTCGCCTTTCCTCAATATCCTTATATGATGAACAGAGAAATCCTGTAAAATAAATAAAATTAATGGTATCAGTTTCTGGAAACCTTGTTCTTGATGCTTGTAAGATCATAGCACTTTGCATTCGAAGAGCTAAGCTGATGGCGGAGCTGTTCTATGATGAAAATCTTCTCCATGCACAAGAAGTGATCAATCAAAACATAAGAATTAAAGAAGAACTTCTTCCTTAACAGCAATGAGTCTCACCATCTATGGCTGAACCTTTTCAGCCCCTCCACCAGCCACTAAGAAAAATAAATTTAGGTCTGAGGAGTCCGCTGTTTACTCACTTCACATTATTTCTGGGTAATGTCCTTCAAACATTAAAAAATTCAGTTATCTCCTGCTGTGTGTTGCAGTCGCCAAAGTGCAAAGTTGCCTAGTGCAGTTTAAACCGCGCAGGAAAGAAATTTAAGGCCAATCTGGGACAATAATTACCATTTGTTTTATGAATCCCAAGTTGCACATGTGTTCTTTTTTTTTTATAAAGAATTAAACATTGCTTTATTTCTCTGAGCGCATGCCTCTGAAATGGTAGCCCCATAGAAACCTGACTCACACATCAGTGGCTCATTGGCCAAAAGTAGAAGACAGGGGTTTTACTCTGCAGTGGCAGGTGTGTAGCTGTGTGAGAGCGGAGCAGGGTGTCGCTGGATACTCAGTTGTCCCTCCCTGGATAAATAAAGGTTAAAACAAACTCTTCTCAGGACACTTCCAGAGTGTCCTGATCTTGGGTATTTGACAGGACTGCCAAATTAGGTGGTAAATCAGTTAAAGAAACCCAATATTTTTTGGAGTAGCACTGTCTAGACCAGGCTGCCTTTCTTTTAGTTTGTGTCTGTGGACAGGAGGGTGTGTGTGCATGTGACATGTTTGCTTGTGCAGACAGACTGCTAATAATGCAGGTGTGTGTCCATAATGAGTATTTTTAGGGTTTTTGTTTGCCACCTGCAGAAAATAATCCGCAGACACTCATATGGCTAATAACACTCCTGGCGCTGGTTTCATAAACATGGACTAGGGCTATTTGGGGAGAAATGAGTCATCAACCAGTTTTCTTCTAGATATATCCATTTGAAAAAAAACAAAACACTCATTGTATTCAAGGACTAGACTTAATGCATGTCTTTGAAATCGGCCCCTCTCTCTCTGTCTCTCGTCTTGTGGATTTGCAGCTGAAGCCTCCGATGGCTGACCTGTTGCGGTCAGCCAGCTATAGCGCGCCTGGAGGAGATCAATGCCCTCCACTATTTTAATAGCTTCATTTACTGCAGGGCTAACAAATGGAATAATCAGGGGCCATTGATCCACGTGGTGAGAGGTGCTGGGGGCCGAAGGGGGAGTCCAGAGAGGGCAGGGAGGGGATAGGCTGGAAGGTTATTAATGAGAGGAGGACAGCCACCAATTACCCACATGGGCCCAGACGGGAAGACATACGCATACACACTCACCCAGACACATACATGCACTCTATCTCTCTCTCTGTGTCTCTCTCTCTCTCTGTGTCTCTCTCTCTGTGTCTCTCTCTCTCTCGCTCGCTCTCTCCCTCTCTATATTTCAGCAAATGGCCAAACTGTGTGCCAAAGAGCAAAGCATTGTGAAAGCTTGCACTCCTCTGAGGCTCTGCCACATTTTCTCTCTCCCTCTCTCTCTCTCTCTCTCTCTCTCTCTCTCTCTCTCTCTCTCTCTCTCTCTCTCTCTCTCTCTCTCTCTCTCTCTCTCTCTCTCTCTCTCCCTCTCTCTTTCCCCCTTGTCCTCCTCCCCCCTCGCCTTTCTCCTCACACAGGAGAAGGATTTATGAGATTATTGGAAATCCATGAGGTCCAGCAGACCTGTATTAAAATCTAATTTTGTTTAGGCTTTCCTCTCAGATTAATGTTAACAATCAAATTAACAGGCCAGGGCCGCCCATTTGATAAAGAGCCACTTGTTATGGGTGGAACAGCTTTTTGGCCCGGTGGGAAGCCTGGCATAGCCCCGCTCTCTGTTTCTGTCCTGCTCAGCTTTCACACCTTCCTCTTATTACTCCTCCATTTTTCTTACTCTCTTCAGCCCTCCTGCCTCCCTTTCTTTTGTGTTACATTTGATTGTATGTGTTAAAACCCAGACATGATGATGCCAGCAATGAGGTGTGTTTTTTTTTAAATTGGCCCCAGGTACAGCCTGGACTCGAGTCTAAATCGAGTCGATTTGGTTCTCACACTGGCCCGCTTCCCACAGATAAAAACCAGCTTACATACTCCAATTCTGTTTGTTTTCAGTCAATCCCCTTTATGCCTTTATGTGAACTAAAACCCCTCTTGGCACGCTGCAGTTACAAACCAACAAACAGAATATTAAAGGACCCACAGTGACAAGCCCAAGGTCTGACAGTTTACTCCAGGGCAGAAAAACTAATTCACTACTACAGGCCACAGCAGCTGTTAAATCCCAATATTCACCAACCGCTTTGACTATTTTACCTGCCAACTAGATTTTTAGATGTTGGCTTAAGTTTACCAGCATTTATCTGGTGGGTGGTCGTTAATTTCCCAGCCTGGTGATGACTCATACTTTGTGTTTGCCAATGTAGGGAAGGGGATTTGTGGAACAAATAAGCTGACAAATGAATGGGGGGAAAATGCGGACCACATCTGGCTGCCGTCACACCCAAATGCCACTTTGCACTGTGATGATGAGTTGGAACAGAAAAACACTATCTCTCATTCATCTCTATTATTCTCATGCAAATGAGTATCAAATGTATTATTAATTGCCTGCATTGGATGCTGGGTGGAAACAAATAATTTCATTAGTGCTGTTTATATTATGATGTTAATCATCTTGGCGTCTTGAGCTAGTTAATTGTGTTCATGATTAAGTGAGACCACTTTGCTGACATGAGTGTACTCTCTTCTCCTGGCAGTGCCTTGCATGACCAAAAGGTTTGAGTACTGTTTATGTAACGTTAGAGCAGGCATCTCTGTAATATGTGTGTGTGTATATGTGTGTGTGTGTGTGTTTTAAGTAAAAAAATCTTGGCGTATGTTGAGGCAGAAACTTAATGATCGGAGAGGAATAAAAAATGAAATAGTGGCTTACCATCTCCCCCAGATAATCAACAGTTTTCTCTGACATTTTGCTTGGCGTGGCAGTAATGGCTTTTTTCTCTCAGGACTTACCTCCCCAAAGCGTGCTGTCATTTCAGCTGTTGTATTGTAAAGGGCAAACCCAACCTGCTTATCCCCACAGGGTCAATGTCTTTGTAGTTTGTTTTATTGGTAAATGTCTTTGTCCAGGTTACTGGTATAGATATTTTACTGTCCCTGTAAAGCTGATAGACAATAGGCACACAAGGCAATTCTGCTCGATCTTTTCATTTATTTGGCCATGTAAACACCTTAAATCTCATTTCATTCAGTTTTTTAAATGTAGCTGCCTGTAATTATGATTTAGTTACTTCAAAGTCCTTTTTCATCTGGTGTTTTCTGTTTTTGTCCAACCCCTGTAAAACCGGATAATTGTAGGAAATCATGTTACTTTGTGCAATGTAAACGCTTTAATCGAGCTATCACCTTAACCTCATTTTTCACAGTAACCAGAGTATTGTGTGCATGCAGTCGTGTTTTCCACATCAGTTTCCACTCATCAGAATAGGTCCATGATGTAGACCGTACTGGTGTTAAAAGGGCAAGGGATGAGGAGGTCAGGTGAGAATGAATGACGAGCGAGACGATGTAACGTAGTGTGCCTCTGTGTGTGTGTGTGGATGCGTGTGTGTGGGTCGTATTGGGTCTTGTCCTGCCGAGTCCCACTAGCACACTGACCTTTTCCTCCGTCGGTGGGAAAGCAGAGGGAGCCTTAATTACCTTCATAACAGCAGCTCTCCTAACCCCGCTCATCCCTGGGAGGTAACCACCCAGCACACACACAACCTGCACACCATAGGTCTGCATTACGCACAGAGACAATACCTGACTGACAATACCTGTAAAAGGTCGCTAATAGGTCCCATTGCATTGACCTACATGTGTGGAAACTGTCAGATGGTTAAACATGTAGCTGTTCATAGATGTATAGTTATCCATTTCTGTACCTCAACAATATCCAGCCATTCCTTGTGGACAGTGAATTAATCAGTTTTAAGTTTTCCAAGATTCTGACTGTGGATTTTCCTTGCTTCATTTTCTCCATATTCTCTGTTTTATCTTTTTAAGCATTTTTACACTCAGTAATGCCCGTTATCCTTTTGTTGTCTTAATTGAGCATTGCTCACGATAGACGCACAACACATTTATCTCTCAGTGTTTATTATTTCAGCAGGTATCTTTTAATCATTGTGAGTGGCTGTTATTCCTTATCTGGCTGATGGTACTTGAACATATTTTTGAATTTGAACCTAGATCAAAACATTGCATCCGTCAGAGAAAGTAGAGGCTGCGTTGGGCTTTATCTAAAAGGAATATATCTAAGAATGTTAGATGTTAGAAACACACATTATGCAGAAATCTTCCAACACACATACCACTGCTTAGAAGTTGTCACATAGTTATAAAGTGACAGCACTTTTGAAATTTACCCAGTTTCCTCATGGGGATCGTCTCATCTTATTTGTGTGGGTACTCATTGCCTCATTCTAAACAGTTGTGGTGTTTATTGAATCATCATGGATTTTCTGATGTACACATACAGACAAGCACATACATACAGACATATACGCACGTTCCGGCAGACACCGTTTCTTTTAATAGAAATCGCTCAAAATAATATTATTATTTCCATGACTGTTTGGCCAAAACGTTTGTCTGAAGTTTAAGGTGGTGCATGAGAGAAAGAGTCCACAGCAGCAGAGATACTGTAGTCAGCTGACCTACGGCTAATTGGAGCCGAGAGGACACAAAGGTCTCCTGATGGTTAAGCACAGTCTGTCCCTGGGTAAACGACATTGGCTATCAGGCTTTTATCTACAGTACAAAGAGAGAGGCTGATGAAATGGTGAGTTGTTAGCTCTGGCCAAGCGCTGCTATCAACAAACAATTGTCCTGCTGAAATCAATCGCCATCATCAATAGCGGAGATGAGAAGTTGGTGTAGACCAGCTATACTGCAGTTACTGTCAACATTTTTATTGCTGCAGGCAGCAGAGCTACGCCAGATGAAAAAACTAAATTCCAGTACTACCAGTACTAAGGTACTACACTCTAAAGAAGGATGTGTCATTTTCAAGATGTTTGGGACAAAACACTTTTGTTAACACAAAATTGTTTTGTTGTTTTCAGTACAACATTAACAACATTGTTAATAACACATATTGTGTTGAAATTACACATTATCAATAACTTGGAAATGTTTCATAAATCCTGGTATGGTGATTTGCCAAACTGCATTAGCTGTGAGAATGATCATATGCATATTTATCTAAATTTTAACTAAGTTTCTTTGACTTTCCTTGCATTAGCTTGCTCCAGGGGAAAGCAGCATGCTACAACTATACAGAAACACTGGCCTTGATGGATGTAAGGGGAAACATACCAGACGAGGTCCCTTTCACCATCAAATATCAACTCTAACATCTTTCTCTTATTTAGAAAGAGACACATCTGGTATGCAGATATTTTGTGATGTGTAGTCATCTGTTTTATGACGTGCTTTGCGATTGTACTACATGTCTACAAAGGTGTTATACAGTTAAAGTTTACTTACGTCAGTGACCCAAAGCCAGTGTGGGATATGACACCGGACAGCATGAAAGCTATTGATTGGCCTGAGTGGCAGCTCCTGTGGCCAGCGGTCACTCGCCCTCAGTAAAGCTGCAGGATGGGGGCAACGTGGACTGATGAACACTGACGTTGTCAGTGACGCACTAGGAATTGTGGAATGAAAGCTGTTTCTGACGTGATGACAGTGAAGATGGACTAATCATCACTGTCATCTGCACTGTAGCTGGCCGATGCTGCCAGATCAAGCGTGTGCGTGTGCATGCGTGCGTGTGTGTGTGTGGAAGGACTCGCCACATACCCCGTGGATCGATGGTTGTCCCATTTCAGATGACCTGCTTCTCACCCTGCTCTCAGTCCCAGTGGCCTGCTGCCTCTGTGTTAGTTACCTGGCTATCTCAGAGTCTGTGGCTACTGACCTGTATACAACAACACAGCAGTGCACATGTTTACCACAGCACAAGATTTTTTGTTTTATATTTATTTATCCAAGGAAGGGCTTTTGTTGAACACGTTTGTGCTTCTTCAGCACCGTCCTGCTTTAAATTCATACAGTCACACATTCACGCCTACGAGCTGCCGAGTACGACAACAATCTTCTCCTGCTGGCCACTGAGCGGCTGCTGAGGCAGTTGCAGGTTAAATTCCTTGATCAATGGCACCTTGATGGTTCAGCATCCAGGGTGCCAGTAGCGTCAAGGTTTGAGAACTGGGCTTGTGACTGGGATTTCGCCAGTTCGAATCCCTGGACCAGCTGGGAAAATGCGGGTGGGGAAAGTGAATAAGTAATGCTCTCTCCTCCCTCAGCAAGTACCGTGGAGTTTCCCTTGGGTAAGACACTTAACCTCCACCGCTCCAGTGGAGCTTCAGTGGCCAACAGCAGCAGACTGTGGTTGCACTGGGAAGCTTCCAGGACTGAATGTGTGTAACTGTGCAAAAGTGAAGCAGGACGGTGCTGCAAAAGAGCATGCATGTTCAGTCGAAAAAGGTAGGCTAGTTGTTGAGGGAGGGAAGAGCATCGTTCACCTTCCTCGTCCGCTCCAGAGAATTATTTGGAAGACTGAAAATGCTGCATACTCTGTAGTAGGGCTGCATGATTATGGCTAAAATCCTAATTATGGTGACAGACATTGAGATTATGGTTATTAGTAACACTTGGTATTGTTTTAGTGGACCTTTTGCATCTTATATCAACATCTTGAGTAGTTTCAACGACAGCAGATATTTTAAATGAAATTAAATGTTTCAGTACCGCTGATACAATATGCAAATAGTCTACGATAATAAATTGTGGAAACTAAGATTATGATATATGATTATACAAGATGGTGCAGCCGTAGTTTGTCAACATTACTGTACAACAACATGGATGAGTTGAATTTTAAGTAGGGGAGATCGAGCTGCCATAGAGCTACTGCAATTCACACAGCTAATGCTGTGTGAATTGGTAAACTCTCAGTCAACACTGGTGAAATCTTGTTCAGTTAAGGCTGAGTAGGCTAGGTGATCTGATCTCTGGGCTGTTGAGGCCATTCCAGCTCAACAGAGAGGTAATTATGCTATCAGTCCATGCCAGAGGGTAAAGTGTTTGTGTTGTGTGTGTGTGTGTGTGTGTGGGTCCGACCACTGCAGGTGCTTTGTTCTGTTGTGGGCCTACGCCGGTGGAATGAAATTGGCAAAAAAGTGTGTTTTTTGTGTGAATATACGCTTGTCTCTAGTTTGGAGGCATAAATAGTGCGTGTGTGCTCATTTGTCATGAATGTGCGTAAAGTGAGACGTGTGTGTGTGCGTGTGCGTGTGTGTGCGTGTGTGTGTGCGTGCGATGTGAGGATAATGTTCTTGAAAGATTGTTTTCTCTGTCTTCCCCTAGATGAAGACGGTGAGTGTAGCTCTGGTGTTGTGTCTCAACGTGGGAGTGGACCCTCCTGACGTGGTCAAGACCTCCCCCTGCGCCAGACTGGAGTGTTGGATAGGTGAGTACACACACACATACACACACACACACACACAACAGACACACATACACAACACACACACACACACACACTCAAAACACACACAACAGACACACATACACAACACACACAGACACACTCAAAACACAGAACAAAGAGCAGTACGTGAGAAGGTTGATTGTTTATAAACTAAAGAACAGTGTGAATTTCATGTGTTGATTTGTGCCTGAGGACATTACAGTGTGTACACATTTCATTAAAGGTCCTTGCATTGCACTGCATTCTCTGATCATTTTTTGTGCACTGCCTGGAGCCCAGTTTTATTTCCTAACAAATTGTATAATTATTATACAAATACACTTTATTTTTGTTTTTTTTCCCGTCAAAGAGCAATTGATATTTCTTTTAAAGAGGGGGGGACAGAATCTGGACAAAATGCTTCCCTTGGGACATATTTTGCTGATGCACAGCTTCCTCTTTTGTCGAACCAAGCATGGAACAACAAACAAATGGTGTTAGATATGATAATGGGGTAAAATATAAGGCAAACTTGATCTGTTTGTAAAGAAACACATTTTCACAGGCATTTACTTTTATGAGTGTGAATATTATGCCACATGCAAATAGTAAAAATGGCGTGAAACACTGGTTCTGGAATATTCTAGTATGGTACTGTTTCTCAAACCAGGTGCCACAGTACATTTTCAGCACTGGTACACTGTGCAACACTACTACCAACTCCCCTTGCTCTTATTTCTCAGCATTTAAGGATGTTCTCAGTTGTCCCGAGGGATCTTCGTGCATAAAGCCCCTGCCGACTAGAGATGAAGCAATCTGCCCCCACCAGAACCAGATGACGTGACTCAAAACAAAAACAAAGGAACCGTCCCTATTGAGCAGGAACCTCAAAACCATTGTTTAGGTCCCTTGAGACTTGACTCTTATGAGTGAGGAAAGAACATTAAAGTTGGAGCACAGTTCTAAAAGTTTTCTGCTACTTATCCAATGGCTTCTGAGGACACTGACTCTGTGCAGACCTGTCAGTTGCTGTTTGAGAAGTTATTTGGGGGTGATTTTTAGGGTTAGAAGCAAGGGAGATATCCTGAGATGCACCAAGGTGTTTAAATTATTACTCACACTCCAGCCAAATGCTGGTAGAACGGCCTACATCTACTATTCAGTGGCCGCAGCGTGTGTGTGTGTGTATATTTTGTGTGTGTGTGTGTGTGTGTGTGAAGCCTTCCCCTCCATAAACAGACAGTTTACAGAGACAAATTGCCTCTACAATGTAGTAGGATGACCACACTAATGTATAGTTATAGGCCTTGCTGTTGCAGTGATGTGCATTTTAAACATGGTAGGCGAGTTATTTGACCATAGTTACATATGAAGTGTTTCATCACAAAATGCTGCATATCCATTGTGAAAAAAAAAGAACAAGAAAACAACAAAATAAATCATCAAAAATTGTAGCATTTTGTGGTTTAAAGTCAGTTAAAATAACTCGTAACTCAAATATTTTTCCAAGAGAATGAAAAGAAAGTAATAATTTTGTAAGAGGAGGTGTTTTTCAAATGGAGTTCACATCTAGCTCTTCAAATAGACCTTAGCTTTGTTGTTGCAATAATACACTCATAACGATGAAGCTTCATTCATCATCACAGCAACGGTTTAATTGTCTCTGCATAAAGCATATCAATATCTCCTGCAATCTTGCCAATGTATTATTCTCTGCCTGCTGAGTGGAATTTGATCCCCCTTCAATCTATATTCTGCTATTCTTTATGCCATATTGATTTTCTCTCATCAATATTTCAACCTGAGGTGCTGTTACTATTTTTCCTAACCCTGTGCATGATTTGATATGAAAATGGCTATGAAATGGAGGAATTTGCTTTGATGTTGATACTGTAAACTGCATTGCATTGTTGTTTTTTCTTAACTCACCTATTGGATTATTTCTGTAATCATGAGCATGGCTGTGTCTTTTGCTGGTATGTTGAGTGATGTTAAGATGTATATGGGTTAAGGGACTTTTATTTGGATTGTTTTATTACATCATTTTAAGTTGCTCTGGATAAGCGTGTCAGCTAAATGCCTAAAATGGAAATGCAATGTAAAGCTGTCTGGTGGATGATATATTTGTGGCCGGTTTGTCAGCTCCACACTGAGTGTCTATGGTTTTGCTATGCGAGGAGCGCTGTGTGCTGTGTGTGATCTCGGTGTGTTTACAGCACCTCTGTGTTTGCTTGCCAGATCCTCTGTCGATGAGCCCGCAGAAAGCCCTGGAGACCATCGGGGCCAACCTGCAGAAGCAATATGAAAACTGGCAACCCAGGGTGAGTGAGTTCATGTCAACCAGCCTCTCTCCCTCCTCCCCTCCTCCCCTCCTGTGTGTTCTTATATATCGTTACAGTGACTATATTCACTCACACTGCTGCACAATGCATACAGATTGGGATCAAATAGTATTTGCAAGGAACTCTTAATGTTAAAAAGAAAATCCATGAAAAACAGGAATGGTGGCACTCCAAAACTCATTTTTTTAATGCAATTAAGGTGAGACATAACCTCAATTATTCCATATGTTTACTGATTAGTCAAACACCTTTTGGCATGAGCATTCATCAAGCCATTCCTGTGTTTTTCATGGATGTTTTAGATGTCATCATGGCATAGATTTTGGCAGAGTACCCCGCCAGAAGGTCATACCTGCTATATGTCCTTCAGTTCTTTGCCAATCCTGTGATCTTCATTAGCGGCAAGCCCAACCCACCTGCCAACCAACTAGGCTAAAACAAACCCCAAAAAATAAAAAAATACTATTTGGCACACGTCTGCTTGCATCCAGTGGTACCATACTGTTTCAGAACGGGCTCCTAGAACAGAGGCAGCTGTTATTACCTCCGCCAAGGAGGTAATGCTTTCTCTTGCGTCTGTGTGTCCGTCTGTCTGTCCTTCGTCTGTTAGCAGGATATCTCAAAAAGTTGGGCACGGATTTGCACAAAACTTGGTATGAAGGTTGGTTATGGGCCAAGGAAGAACTGATTAACATTTCATGTCGATTGGCCAAAAGGGGGCGTGGTTTTGGGTGTGGCATAACACCAAAAGGTGGTTGTCACACATGGCGCAGGTCTGTGCTCTACTGAGCACATTTTCTTCTTTCCAATGTTTTCTATAGGTATCACTGCTAAGACGCTATTTTCTGCTCTCTGATGTGCATCAGTTCTTCAATATTCGCTCTCTTGCTGTGTGTGTGTATTCATGGGCTGCGTGTTGGACATGTGCCTACATCAGGTTCAGAGCGCTTCAATGCTCATTATTAGTTTATTTGGTGTGTTAATGAAGATGCAGACGGATATATTTTGCTGTACACAAGCATATGGATAGCTGCGACACGTGTGGGAGTAATGCCAGCTAACTATGTTGTCAACTCTGTTAAGGTGTCAACGCGTTGTTCTAATTAAGTGTGTTTGCATTTTAACGGTGGTTCAAAAGTTTAAGAGGGTGATTGGGTTTGTTTGGACACTCCCAGTGTTCACCCTGTCAGTTCCAATACTGTGGCAATGTCACACCCGTGTGTTCTTGACAATCATTCATAGTTTTTTAAACAGAGGCATCATGTGTGCTTGGAAACTCTGCTGTAAGTTGTGTGTGTGTGTGTGAGTTTGTCCCCGTGCGCGCGCCTGTGTGTGTGTGTGTGTGCATTTGTGTCATTGCCAGCAGCGGCAGCTCTCCTTGGCTTGTTGTGAGTACGCTTTCTGTTTTCCCAGAGGCTCCTCAGTCTGTCTGCTGTGCTCCTCCAGCAGCCCCTCGGCCTCCAAGCCTCGGAGCCTCAATGCTGGAGCAGATGGCTGGGCAAGCCCTCACCCATCACTCCTAAACACACTCCCACTACACTAAGACAGGGAGCGCAGGGGGGGAACAAGAATACTGAAGATGTGGAGGAAGAAAGGATTTTAGGTGGGGAGGTTGGGAGGAAACGGAGAGTAAATGATTAGAGATTGACAGGAGGAGACAGAAAGGAAAGGAGCCGGTGTTGAATGTTACTGGATTGAGCGGTGAAGATGCTGGCAAAGAAAAGGCCGAGTTCTGCTCCGAAACCTGCTCACACACCACTGGGACCGAGAGACCAGAGACTGAAGGAGAGAATTTCACTGGACTTAAACAGCAGGCAAATCCAATTTGTTTGATCTTTAAGGCTGACTGTCCACATTGTAATTTGACTGTTCAGATTTGTGTGTTTAAACAGTATCATCATTTACCCTCATTATCCCATTTTTTGTCATAGTAATGACACATGCTGACTAAGAGCACGTTTTCTGTCGAGCAACTCTGGGTGCTAGCAACATGTTTTTATGATGCCGTTTTCAAATTGCAGTGCAGAACGCATTTGTTGCACAAGACAGCGATAAAGGAGAGTGGTATATATGTTAGTTGGTACTGCTGTCACCACAGGCATCACAGTGCAGCGAGGGATATGGATATGGCTGTCCTCCATGTTTGTTGTTCTCTGCTCTCTTGTTGTAACATGTGACGTCAAACACGTGTCCCGTGGA
Organism: Centroberyx affinis; assembly: GCF_046629955.1. Taxonomy (NCBI): domain Eukaryota; kingdom Metazoa; phylum Chordata; class Actinopteri; order Beryciformes; family Berycidae; genus Centroberyx; species Centroberyx affinis. Next base: position 177,986 of record NW_027280957.1, read on the forward strand.
GAGTGGCGAATAACCCCCCACTCGAAATCTGATCTGAGTGGGGCGACTGAGATCTGATTTGAATCGCATTTCAAACCACGTACAAATGTGGTTTAAATATGATCTGAAAGGATCAGATTCCATAGGTTTTTTTTTTGCTGTTCAGACTTTAGAAAACAGTCTGACTCATATTGGATATATGTGACAGAATCAGATTTTAGCTGCCTGTTTGAACATAGCCTTTGAGGGACAGGAAGAGGAGGAGGAGGGAGGATTTTAGAGAGGTGGAGGCGGAAGGAAGGAGAGCGTACGGAGAGCAGCGGGAGGAAGATGAAAAGAAAAGCGGTGCAAGAGGAAAGGCAAAGCTACGAGGAGACAGTTTGAGATTAACAGAAGGTGAAAGAGAGCCAATGCAGTGATGCACAGGGCAACTTTAGTGCAACAGTACCCAGTGAGTTGCCTCAGTGTTGCTTTACTCACATGGAAACATCCAGTTGCTAGGAAGCATTTGGATGCATATTTTGTAGCCTGTTTGCTGGCCACCTGCATGGCCCCTGAAAAAATTGCCAAGTCTATCTCCACTCTTGAGGAAATAAATGTAGGAGATGGAGAGGTGTGTGGCTGGACTGCTTTTGGAAGAAAGTACAAAAGTGAAGAATGAGGTAAGAAGGAGAGTAGGAGGAGGAGGAGGAGGAGGACAGACATCCACAGAGATGGAGGGAGCAAGAGAGACCAGCTGAAGGAGTGTGGGCCTGGGCTCGGGTGACCCAGGGGGTCAGCGGCAAATGGTGGTAGGAGTGGAGGAAGAGGAGGAGGAGTGGGAGGGTGAGAAAGCTGTTCTTTCTTCCAGCCTGGGGATTCACAGCTCCGCAGCACCACACAGCAGAGCAGCGTTCGCCAACACACCTTACATAAACTGTTGACAATGCACTCCGTGGGGCCGCTGCTATTTAGCTGCTTCGTCAACATGTTGATGATGAATTGCATAATGATAAGCTCAGTTCGGATGGGTAGAGTTGATAAACACAAGGCATTAATACCAAAACCCTGTCACACATTTTTGTGAAACCCGCGGTGCTGGTAGTTGAAAGCAGTGTTGATAACAGCTCAGCTACCCGGAGAGTTTCGCTGTGCCAACCTGCCGTCACGAATCCATTTCTCTGTTTGCTTCTGTACTCTCGCATTAACCCTCGTGGCCAGAAAACACAGAGAGAAAGGCAAACACCGTCTTGGCTGCAGCCCACTCAATTTCTCTATCAACACTCTACCTCCTGCTCTTTTTTCATTCTCTCTCTCTCTCTCTCTCTGTCTCTCTCTCTCTCTCTCTCCTCTGACCTTCCTTCATCACCATTTTCCACTCCGCACCAAAGTTGGTTTTCACTTTTTCAATCAAGCCTCTCTTGTGTCCGTCCTTTCTTCACCTCTCTGTCTCCGAGCCAGTCTTCCTTGCCTGTGGATTTTTTTTCTTCTTGTACTCGAGTCAAAACGGATGATGTAAAGCCTTTCTGCTGCTTGTTGGCTTGGAGCTGACAGCTCATACAGTAGATGCAAATTACCCCACACACTGTCCAACTGTGCATTGGCTATTTTAGGCGGTGGATCTGCCCCCAGGGTGTAGCTAGCTCGATTTAGCTCATTCTACCAGATGCAGCCCAGGTACGCGCCTACCAGAAGCTACACAATTGGTTTTCAATGCTGCTTTGTGTGTTTGACCTTTTGGGAGAAACATTATTGGTTCAAACAGTAGCATGACATTGCTGAGTTTGCACATATCTGACCCAAAACTTCATTGTAACAGATCAGTCCCCTAGGGTGTTAATGTATATCAAATATACAGTCTCTTTGGAACTCAGTTAGCTCATGTTGCCTTGAAAACTCACATATAAAGCTTTTTTAAAGCTGACTCAGTATAACTCAGCTGTGTAGCTGCCTTTGTAATTGTGATTTATGTACTTCACAGTTTTAAGTCCTTTTTCTGTTATTTTGTCCACACCTTCTATAGCTTAAACAAATTCTGTTTTCGGTTGAGTCTGTGTGTGTGGTCCCTCTGGTGTAGCGTTAGCATAGCGTAGCATGCTAGCAGCCAGTCACTGATAAAGACCCTGAGTGAAAGTGACACCTGACCGCTGGCAGCGGGGCTGATTTGTCTGTGCTGTTGGCTGTCGGCCCACAGAGGGCCAGGCTGATGTCCTCATACTCTGTCACTCGGCTGTAACACTGCCGCACAGTAGCCTCTTGTCTGCGGCTGTGCTCAAGTCGGGCGTAATGAGGCGTTTTCGTTCTTCCCACACGCAAACCCAGACATCAGTGGGGCTTAATTTCAGCCTCTGTGGTGCTCATGCTGCAGGCCTGAAACTCCTTTCTACCTCTACCTCTCAACCTCTCCACCGCCTCTACCTCAGCTGTGTTTTCGAGGACGGGTGCGCTTGAGCCTCATAATGACAGTCACTTGTATACTTATCCATAAACAACCCAGTGTCCTATTGATGAACTGTTTAGTGTGGGTGAGATAAAGGCTGGTGTGTGCCACTTCAGAGATAGTGATATCGTGTGTGTGTGTGGGCGCAAGATGACTGTGAATACAAATAGAGGTTTGCAGCGGAGGCTCAAAGCGTCATGTGGCGCACGGCAGTCATCTGCTGGAAAGTCCCCACACGTGCGATAGCTTTTGAATGCAACAAATGGCCCATCACTAACACACATTTGGTCAAACTGGTTCTGAAAAAGACGAATGTGCCCACGCAGCCACACACTGATGAGAGGTTTTTATACACGCATCCACTCATTTGCACAAGCACTGGCCCACTTTTTCTTGGAATTTGTGATGTACTTGCGGTATCATTCATTTTTATTATTCTTATTTTTATTTCTGCGCTTTGTTTTCTGTAAAGCACTTGATGACATCCTTTTTTGTTAAAATGCTCTATATATAAACTTGACTGTAGCCAAGTGGGAAACATGTACTAACAGATTGTACGCTCAACTTTCTCAGTCTTTCTCTAACGCTTTTCTACTTGTTTATCTCGTTATTGTTCCGTCATATACAGCGCCTTCAGTATAGCCCCTTACCACCACCATCTTATTTACGTCAGCCATCTTTGTTGTTGAGCCTCATCTGAAGAGTGTTGTCTCTGGGATAGTTTTGTTTTGGGTTTTTTTTTTGTGTCTGTGTGCCACCAGCTCCTCCAGGAGTGTGTAATATTAGAGCACAGGCTGGATTCAATTGAGGACTACTTTGTGTTTCATAGAGATGCGTCAGGAGACTGTTATTGAGATACCTTACTTAACCTTCAGTTTCTCTCTTTGTTTTCTGCCTGCTCTGCTCCCCTATTCTCTTTCAAGCCTCACTTGTTCTTCCTCGTTTTCTGTCTCTTCTCTGTCACCCTTTTTCTCTCTTTCTCTCTCTCTCTCTGACTTTTTTCCTCTCTGGCCTGTGTTTGAGGGGTTAGTGCGGAAATTCTCCCCTTTACACTTTTTAGATGTTTGGTAGTTTTTTTTTTTTTGAAGATTTATTTTAGCATTTTTATGCTTTATTCGACAGAGTTAGTGAGAGAGAGACTGGAAGGCATTGGATTCGAACCCGGGTTGCTGTGGGAAGGACTGAGCCTTATGGTACGCGCTGTATTCGGTGAGCCACCGGGGCGCCCCGATGTTTGGTAGTTATTGAGATGAAAAGCAACGTGCTTGTCTTGTCAATTACCCTTTCAAAGGCCCTGCAGTGTGACTAACTTGGTGAGCATGTAGCAGCTGCCAGACAGGTTTTGGCCGGGTTCCTGGTGAGAATAATCGTCATTTCAAATATCTCTTTTGGTCTGTCTGTCTCTGTGTCTATCTCTCTCTCTGTCTCTCCCTCTCTCTCTCTCTCTCTCTCTGTCTCTCCCTCTCTCTCTCTCTCTCTCTCTCTGTCTCTCCCTCTCTCTTTCTCTCTCTCTCTCCTATCTACCTGTGCTGCTTGGCTGCAGCCTGTGAATCCCTGCTGTCCACTCCCCTAACCGTCTCTGTATTATTTATCAATGTGCTGCAGCTCAAACACTTTGCCACTGATTGGCTTTGAGGCTTTCTCTTATCACCCTGGCAACACCCAAATTACCCAGTGGGAGACAGGAGGGAACAAATTGCACGTGTAGTGAAGCTTGGGAGGCCATGATAGTACTTGTTACCGTGCCTCAGTAATGACGCAATAAAACTGAGTCGGTGCCACAGCTTTTATTCGTGCCAAATGTATCAAAATTTACAGATACCAATCACACATAAGTCGTACGTGTATTTTTTCTGTACCAGCGGCAAGATGGCAAATCTAATTCAAAGACAAATGTCTTACAAGGTGCTTTCATTGCACTTGCTCTGTTGAAAAGTGCAATGTTGTAGCCTCTCCAGCGCTGGGAATTAAAAACCAATGAAGAATTTACTTCTGTGTACTGCTTCTGTGCAACTACTCAACTCACAATCTTACATTTAAGGATAAGTCGTATTTGTCTCTTCTTGGTATTCTCTGATAGAGTTGTTCGCATAGGTTTTCCTCAATTTTTTGAAATCATGACAAGACTACAATGGTCAGCAACTTGGGGTTCAAAGTTGAGTTTATTAGAATGAACCAAAAAATGCCATGTATTTATAGCATCATCAGGCGAAACGCGTAGCTCATTATCATCTTAGAATAAAAAGGATTCCTTTGCACAGTGTCTGCTGTCTTGGGTCTTGGTTCCAGCTGTAAATATGTGGCATTTATTGGTTGCATTGATGCACTAGCACCTCTCGACTGACACTCTGTGCTCAAGTTTTTTTCGTTTTCTTTTTTGTCTTCAATTTCTTTGAACTTTGAGTGCAGCACAGTGCGTGCTGCTCGCCACATGGGACTGCGCACGACGCAAAAAATACTGTCTCCATATAACTCAATGGGTCAGCTGGGGCAAGAGAGAACACCGCAGTACAAGGTTAGGGAGCGGTCCAGGTCTCGTGGTATGAATGCAGGCTGAGCAGTGTTAGAGGACAGTTTTCACTAGACTTCACTGTCAAAGGTGCATCTGTAACCTAAGAATTTAATCAAGAGAGACAGAGAGAGTGAGGCAGAGTATGATTGTGTGAGTGAAACTGCGAGAGAGGAGGGAAAGAGAGAGAGAGTATGTCTGCGATTTTTCTTATTCTACTTGTACATACTGTATGTTTCTCTATTAACATATCTTAATTGAGTTTTTGATACTGTTAATCCTTTAGCATTTTCCTTTGTAATGATAATTTTTATTTTTTTTAAATAGTGCCTTGGCAGCACATCAAATGTCATGCCAATAAAACCAATTGAATTAGAGAGAGTGAGAGACAGAGAGGGAGAGAGAGAGGAGTTAAGTAGGCCAATTGCTTCAGAAACTTGGCTTTGACTGAGCAAGGAAGCTAAGTATTTGCATTTTATATTAACAGAAATCAAGAAGCAATAACTTACAATCAAGAAGGGAATTCACACTGGTGATCAGACCAACGGCAATCACAATCCAGCAGAAATGAAAAAAGTGGCACCCACTCTTACAAAATGACTAAAATGAAACGAAATTATAACAAATTCATACTGAACTTGAAAATGAAAATGCTGATGAATATGAAAGGGCGATATAGAGATCCATGAATACAGTATAGACAGACTGAGAGTCTGATTGGGTGTGGACTCTTTTTATGGCTTACAATTTCCATTTTTGTTTGAATTTTGATGAAACTCCACTCCCGGGATTGAGTGAAGAATATGTTCATCCTTGCCTGGGTGCCGTGGGAATACAGCAAAAGTACTTCCTCTCCTTAATTGCAACACAGTAACCCAACACCCACTACATTATTCCCTTTGAGGACCCCTAACTGCTGCTAAATCAGTTGAATTCCAGTTGAATTCAATTGACAACCAAGTTGCAGGAAGCTATATACACAGTGAATAACGTGATGCGGAAACTGTCTTGATGATCTACCTCCCTCCCTCCCTCCCTCCTCCTGCACTTAGCCCAGAGGGAGCCACAGAGAAAACCATTAACACACAGGAAGAGTTATGGACGTCACACCAATAGATCTATAAACAATGTGCTTATGAGGAAGGCTACAGGTCAGAGCTCTGATATCCCTATGGGAGAGGAAGAGGGAGGGAGAGAAAGACCAAGAATGAAGGGGAAAGAGAGAGGGAGGGGGAGAGAGAGAGAGAGAGACGATATCGATCGGTTCCCTCACTGCTGCTGATCACCTCATAAATATCCCACTAGAAGACAGTTTGGAGACATCAAGCCGTCTAGTGTTAGTGTATCTGGTTAGGAGGAGATTAACTCTAGATTATGGTGATGTAAAGGTGACTGCAGTGTAATCATGGTTTATACCTAGTCTAGTTTATTACCAGGTAGGGGAATGCAGTAGTTGCCTGTGGTTCAGTGCTTTTTCATGCTTTATTTCTATTAGTTTAAAAGGGTTATGAACAAAAATTGGTAACATAAAAAAAAAATTAAGAGGGAAGAAGGTTGCCAGGAATTATATTTTCCTTTTCCCTTTTTAAACAGACAGTTCGCACTTAGTTGAAAGAAAAAGGGATTAAGTTGTCACCCAATTTCTCAATTTGCCTGCAATATACTATCCATTTGTCCCAATACACTTCACCTTTGTCTTTTTGTAGTCTTATATTTCAGTGTTTTTGAACTTTTTCTCTTTTAAAAAAAAAAAAAAAAGATCAACTTTGGGGCTGGGACCCAAATTGGGCCTCGGGTTTATGGCGAGCGGGTCCTCATACGACAAGAGTAGTAATGTGTTTTATTGATCCTCGTTCCCAGGGCGAGAGAATAAATCTCTCATTCTGAACCCGAGCCTTTAAAGTGGTATGTGCCTTGGTTAGCTGTTAGCAGTGTTCAATAGCTGCAATGCTCCTCATCTTTGGGAATACTGCTCCTGGTCAATAGCTGTGTGTGAAATGCAGGTTGGTAAATGCACAGACCTCCAAAGATGTTAAATGAATGGCTAACCACCAATACTGGCTACTCTGGGGACCTGTAGTTGATACCACTGTCTTAAAACGATTTACAATTTACAATTTCCCATTTGGCAGACGCTTTTATCCAAAGCGACGTACACATGAGATTTTAATACAACACAAGCAAGGATCTAGTCAGGAGAAAACAACGAGAGTAAGTGCCATAAAGCTAAGTTCTGGTCCAACAGGACATAGGTGCTAGGAGGCAATGCAAGACAGAGTTTAAAAGACGTAACCTACTTCTAATATTGTCAGTATTATTTCATTCTGTGTCATAGATCATACTTCTCACGGCTCAATTTTTACCAAATTGAAATATTGCCTGTGTGTGTGACAGTGTCAAGTGAGTGCTGACTGACCATTGTGTTAGTAAGTAAAACACTTGTCAGCAGGCTGTGTGAGCAAATGCTGTGACAAATTATGAGACATCACCACTGGACATGAGAGAGAGCGTGTGTGTGTGTGTGTGTGAGTCAGGCTCATCTCATGATAGAGAGAGAGAGAGAGAGAGATCTCCACGACTGCTTTTTGCTTTGCATGTGATAAAAGTGATGTAGAGAATGAGCAGTGCGACAGAATACATGATGAAAGTGTCAGTGGACGAGGAATATTAAAGATTGATACGGCAGCACCATGCCAATTGACTTGGGATATGTACCTTATCATTTTGTGTGCTTTCTCTGACTTTGTGCTGCTGCTAGGCTACAGTGTGTCTGTACTTTGTGCATTTGCTGTGTGAAAAGAATTTCCTCCATCATGTCTGTCTGTCTCTCTCTCTCTCTCTCTGTATCCATCTCTTCTTCTGTCTATCTTTCTTTAGAATTCCACTTGTGAGGAAACATTTAGCAATACTCAAATACAAAAAACTCCTTTTAGTTGCTTTGATAGATATATCTCTCTGTCTGTAGCTATGTTTCCATCTAACCATCAAGTGAATTTTAACTTTAACTTTGAAATGTTAAAAAAAAAAAAAAAATTCGATCCATCAGATGGCTTAAGGGGAATAAATAGGCTTCCTGGTTGCCAAAAAATCCAAAAAGTTGCCAAAAAGTCTTGCAAGAATTGATCAGTATTGGGCAAGTTGCTATTGTCCTTTAGTGTCAGCTAGTGCTGGCCATATTTCATGCTTTCATCCATGAAGGCGATCTACTTGGCAATATTCCAGTGCACCAACTAATGGCCTTATAACCAAAGTGGAGACTTCTACATGTGAACGGCAGTGGGTAGGACATCTCTGGCAGGTCGTGGTGGACAGATATCTTAGAGACATTTCAGGATGTCCAGAACCACTTTCGAACTGTTACACATTTTTTGAAATGCTCTTGTCAAGCCTACATGAGTATTTATTCGACAAATTTGTTTTCATCTCTATTTATTGCATAATTTCTGTATTGATAAAACCATTTTCCGCTTCAGGCAAGCATAAAATCGTGTTGAGGGAATTTTATTGAATTTGACCATTTCCAATTTCGATAATTTGATTTATTAAAAATTGTGAGAAATACTTGGATGTAAACTCAGCTTATAGCCTACTCTCGATACTACTTATACTCAGTGCAATGTTCTGTAGATCTGTATATATTTCTATTTATTATTATTATGATTCTGTTTATTAATATTACTATTATTTCCATTGCTGACTTCCATTGCTTCCCATCAGTGCTATCAGTCTGGTTCCGATAGAGAACCGTGTGCATACTGTATAAAGACCCATTTCTCAGAATCTATGAGGGTGTCTGTCCTTGTAAATGCAGCCTGTCAGTAAAGTGTGTGTGCTAGTCTGTTTGTGCTATGCAGCGTTGTGTGTAATGAATCGTTCCTGTGCTGCGATGCTCTCTCCACAATGACTCACCTCTCAGTTGCTGCACTCATCGTGTTTCAGTGTCCGCTGCGCTTGGGGACTAATGGCCAGTGTTTGACTATTATTATTACATCCTGGCTCCTTGTGTGTGTGTGTGTGTGCATGTTGGCATGAGCCTGCTGAAGAGGATGCAGAGCAGGAGGGTGCGACACGGGAAGTCAGGATGTGACTCAGGGGACAGATATTAAAGATACACCACCCACCTTTTCATTGACTTATTCTTTATTCTAGCGAAGCGTGAAAATGTAGCACTGTCATTCCTCGTGCGCTCAAATCCGACAAGTTTCCAGCTTTGCAAAGTGGGGGCACTCGCGCGTCAGAGTGCTGAGGGACAATGGTGAAAATTGGGACTGATCCAGTTCAGTCTGTCTGAATTTAAACACTAGAGCTCTTGCGATGACAAAGTTCCCCCATCCCTGAAGAAGTTTTGGCTCTTTGCTAGTCATTTGAGCCACTCCACTGACTGCTAGACTCCTTCCACCCTGACAGGAACATCCTCCTCCTCCTTTTACACAGTGCTCAGTCAAAACGCTCCGTGTGCATCGGAGCTCTGTGGTCTACATCTTTATGTTTCCTCCTGTTCCTGATTATTAAAACTGCTCTAACCAGCCACCCATGGCTGTAATATTAAATTGGAAATGTTACAGTGTCTCTCCAAAACTGTGCAGTCCCCAGAGATATTGTCAATGAAACTGTTGGTGACTTTCCTTCACACAAAGTGTGGTTGGTATTCACTGGCACAACTTCAATTTGAGAGGGATTAGGGATGCACAATTGAGTTTAGTGGTACATTACATTTTTTCCAAGTAATGATAGTACAATATTGGCATATTGGCAATACTGGATCAATGAAAAAAGGAGTAACGCCTGCACACTTGCTCCATGCCACAAAAGTTTAATATAGGGCTGCAACTAACGATTATTTTCCATTGTCGATTAATCTGTCGATTATTTTCTCGATTAATCGATTAGTTGTTTGGTCTATAAAATGTCAGAAAATGGTGAAAAATGTCAATCGGTGTTTCCCAAAGCCCAAGATGACGTCCTCAAATGTCTTGTTTTGTCCACAACCCAAAGATATTCAGTTTACTGTCATAGAGGAGTAAAGAAACCAGAAAATATTCACATTTAAGAAGCTGGAATCAGAGAATTTTGACTCATTTTTCTTAAAAAATTACGATTAATCAATTATCAAAATAGTTGGCGATTAGTTGACAACTAATCGATTAATCGATTAACCGATTAATTGTTGCAGCCCTAGTTTAATAGTGACAACGTTTCGATCCTACTTGGATCTTCGTCAGGTCAAAATATTATATAAATATATATATATATATTGACAATACTGGAACATTTGATTTTGTATTTTTTGAAATGTCCGCTGTCGGTGAAAGTGGTCAGGGTGTTGGTATAAGATGCAATAGACTAAGACTAAAAATCGTGATTAATAAATAATCTTGATCATAATATGTCGTGATATAATCGTGATAACCATTTTAGAAGGATATCCTCTGTACACAGAATGTCTGCTGAAATGGTTGGCGAGTGTCCAAGCTTGTCTGGCAGTCAAATGTGCCACTGCCAGTAATGGGCAAGTGTGGGTGTGACAATATTTGTGTACATGAGGGTGTCTGTTGTTGAACTTGGCCATCGTAAACACTTGCCCTGTCAGGGAATTACACTTGTTAGCACGGGTTTGACCTCTCCTCATGCTTGGCCAGTACGCTTCTACTACTTCTAAGTCTGAAATGTGTGGAAAATGAACAGGATAAATTCCAGGTCCTATTTGTGAACTGGACAGAAATCTGTAGAAGTCTGCAAAAAAAACCCTGGTATTCAGTCCTGATACAAATATAATTGTATCAGGACTTTGTTGTGAAGAATAAGCTTCAGGTCTACAAATCAGCCCTTTCTCGGTCAGCTGTCTAATCTTATCTCCACTACTTTTTTTTCAAAATAAAATAAAAATTTGGCAAAATTACTGTGGCTTACTCCTGCGATCCTCTACCTGAAGCCAGAGAGACGTTTTTACTGTGTGACATTCGTATGCCTCCCAAAAGCCAGAATTTCTTTGTACTCAACGCTCCCTTTTGCTGCATCACTACAAAGGAAAGCTGAAAAAAAAATCTTCTCATTTCTCTCCATGCAGTTCCTCTCTCTGCTGAACACTACAAAGCTTTTGACATGGAATTGCTCTTTAACTTGTTTTCTGTCCTATGGCGACTGAAGACAACCACAAAAAAACCCTACTAATTAAACCCTAAACTATGTTATGTGCTTTTTATTCCTTATTGGCTACAGTGAATTCATTTACCATTGAACAGTGTCTCGCTGGCTGTCCTTGAGTCTGCACAGAGGCAATCGCAAGGAGTCCTGTCATGCCACAGTATCAAGATCCAGCTCCATTGTTCACACAGTTGAGACAGCATCCACTAACACAGACTAATGTCCTTGCTGTGGTTGCATTGACAAGCAAGAAGCTATGGAACAGATGTAATAGGATCGCAAGTTATGTAAACTTTCTATTGAGTGGACATATAATGGCTATTCAGAAGGATTTTTGTTTGTTTGTTTTGTTTTTCGGTCTTCGTCAAGATCTGAGAAGGAATTGTGATGCCGATCCAGCTGTGAATAATGCTGCTAATGAATTCTAAGTAATGAGTTGGTTGTCAGTAAGCTTGATTTAGATATGGTGTTTACATCGCTGTAAACAATGGCTGCTATTGACACAGCGAATGTGCGGGGGGGGGTGTGTGTGTGTGTGTGTCCTCTCGACTGCAGTTGAAATTATTAGGCTTACACAGTCTGTTCTGTTGCTAAAGTGGCTCCAATTGAAGAGCAAGTTATTCCAATTATCCACTCTACAGATTGTAATATATAATATGTCTTCACATCCGTGCTCTCATTAGTCGAGCTAAAGTGCAGGATAGGAATTCTGTATGTCAGATCATCGGGACACAGCGGCAGTCAGCAGCCACCCAGTTTTTTTTAAAACCTCCACACTCTCTCCTGCTGTCAATCAATGTCAACCACTGTCCTCCACCTTGGCCCTGATTGCTTTTGAATGCTGGGACTTCCACCGCTCATTCTCCACCAATTAGCAGGACTGCCGTCTTTATAGATCATTAGTGTTCCCCTCTCTTGCCCCTTAAAAGTCTTCTGCTAATGGCTCTTCTCCCCCTCCTCCCCG